>NW_013665979.1:6733-24422 GCF_000517525.1 Limulus polyphemus | reverse complement strand
CCCAATAATGCATAATTTCATTTGATAAACACGTTTAAATTGAATGGTAATTTATAATCAGTCACAAGAACGTCGAATCTGAATCACTTGAAAAAAACACGGGGTGCTTAACTTTTTTCCAGGTGTATATTTCATATCAAGTGAACTTGCATACATAAAATATTTTAATGGAATAAGTTTTGCATAATTTGAAATAATAATTGTTCAGTTTTTGAATAAAATGTTTGAAAATCCATCACATTATAATTCATACATTTATCTTTTTTGGGACAATTCAAATTTATTTCTATCATTTTATGAAACAGGTTTTGAGATGAAAAGATCATCATCATCTGTTTCA
The DNA here is from genome assembly GCF_000517525.1 of Limulus polyphemus. Classification (NCBI taxonomy): domain Eukaryota; kingdom Metazoa; phylum Arthropoda; class Merostomata; order Xiphosura; family Limulidae; genus Limulus; species Limulus polyphemus. Next base: position 24,082 of record NW_013665979.1, on the reverse strand, counting down.
ACACACACAAATTGTGGAATCAGTTTTTAATAAAGTCAATATGTAAACCTTAATTTGATGGTAATTACCATGTCAACACAATCCAATTAAAAAAATATATATATATGATTTGGATATTGTTGCCAAAAAACAATGTGATACTTGTGAATGATGTATATACATTATTAGTTTGGTAATTTATCTAAGTTGAAACAGGTAATTTTTAAGATGGTTTTAAATAACATAGTCGGAGGTCCAACCAGCAAAGAAAAATACATAGTAAAAAAAAAGAAATCATTGTAAACTTTATTTTTTCAGGTCACAAAAATCACTGAGCATGAGTCCTGAAAGAACCTCGAAGTTCAATCTCTCACAGCATCAGTCTTAATATTGCAGCATTTGTGTAAAAGACAAAACTTCTTATTAGACTAGTGATCCCATTCAGAGTATTGACTGTGGACTTTGAGAGACTGGTGAATTGTGAGAGACCAGGAAAATCATCTCAAGATTTCTTCCTCAAATGATTTTAGAATGTAGAAGTTTTCTTTCAATTCTCTGCAGGAAAGCTACCACAAGAATGTTGTGAATTGGTGATAATTCATGAATGGATTGCTTCTGTTTTTCAGTGACTGTCTGTTTTTCTTTGTTACAGAGACTAAACCTGAATACTAAAGGGGTGTGTGTGTGTGGATATATGCTGTATAGTTTAATAATTTTATTCTTATAGTTAAGAATTAAAAATAGTACTGTGAATGACCTTGTATGTAATTTTAATAAATTAGTTGCTGTTTACACAGGTGACTCTTTACAGTATTAAAAATACTTCCAAGGGATATTCAAGTATACATTTAAAAAGCCAACTGTTAAAACACCAGAAATTTGTCATTTTACTGCCTACCTTAGATGATTAATTTATATTCGTGTAAAAAAAAATTGACATTTCTACTAAGCTTTTTATTGCACTCTTGCTGTATTTTGGATTTAAGCCATAAAATATTGGAAATGTTTTGAATTAATTTTGTTCTTGATCTCATTTGTGCCTAAAATTTTTTCTCTGTAGTTGAATAATGCAGTTACCATTCTTTAGCTGTGCTTAAAAAATATTTACTGCATGGTAGACTATCTGAAGAACGTACGATCAGGAAAGATAGAATATAATGCATTTTTTCATAGAATAAAATAACAAAATCATAAAACAACTATTAAACTTAATAGAAATTATAATATTTAAAGCTCATAGATGTATGAAAAATGCTGAGAAATGTAATAATTTTAAAATTCAATGTTTAAAGTAGCAGAAATGTATAGTATTGTTTGATTCATAGATTTTAGAGGATATAATGTTGTAACATTCTCTCACTTTGACCATTTATGAAATATTATAGTTGTGTTTTTCTAGTGTTAACTGTTATGTATGAAAAGAAAAACACGACTGAAGAGACTTGTGAAGAACTTCTGATTCCAGTAATGTTGTTCTCACATGTTTTTCGTATAAACTGTTTGTTTGTTTGTTTGTTTTATCAGTCATTTAATAGGTGAATGCTGTATTTTAGAAATATGTTTAGAAGAAAAAAATTATTGGATAACATTTTAGAAAGTGTTAAAACAGTTTTTTTTTTTTAAATGTAACAAATTAAAAAATTCTAAGACATTTGACAATAAGAATGTATAGTTGTCAAAATTTAATGATTATTGTTACTTGCTGTCAAATTTAACGATCAAAATAAATATATTGTAGCTGCCAAAACTTGCTGATACCCGTATGGAACTATATTAGAGTAAAAACCCAGAATTATTAATAAACAGTATATATTCGTAGCTTTAAAACATAATAAATAAATCAGAAACTGTATTGTTCTCACATTGATTTGTGTACATGTTTCTTATTAAAAGCAGTTTTATATATAGTGCTGTACTGATGTACAAAGTGTTTTGAACAACCATTTAATTTTCCTTTTGTATGAAATGTTAAGTAACTTGGGGATAATAGTAGAGTGCATTGTTTTAGTGTGGGTGTAATTTTTTAACTAATCATTAACAGATATGCATAATTTATTTTGAATTTCTTCAGTAGAAATGTTGTCAGTCTACCTTCTGTATTTGAATTGTTTTTATATAGATTTAAGACTAATGAAAGTTACATTTTTTAGTCATTTCAAAACAAACATTCGTAAAAGTAAAGGCTTTGATTGCTAACTATATTGTTCATTGAATAATATTTTAAAATGTGTTTAATTTGGAAATTATTCAGTATTTAAATGTGAAATGTTAATTCTTTTTTAAACTAAAAGTTTTTATTAAGAATTAATGTAATAAACTGCTCTTCAGCTATGAATTCTAAAGGATATTTGTTTTCTGTATTGTTCAACCAAGTTTTATAATCTGTCTTCTGGTTCTGATCTGTAGATAATGTGTTTGTCTGTGTAGACACAGAACCAATAAAAGAAATGTTACTATCAACACTGTTATAAGAGAATTTTAAACAAGTTATAAATAATAAATATGTTCATGATAGATGTGATTGATAAATTTCTTTTTTTCTTTTCATATGTTTATATTTGGAGAGAAATAGCACGATACTGAAAACATTACTTACAGTGTAAAATATATATTGTAAACTTGCATACATGTAGGACTTGTTAGTATTACAAATAATGCTCAAATTTTCCCTGATCTTTTATGATTTCCCTTGATATTTCAGTAAATTTGATATCCCTAGTCTCTTTAGAGAGAGGATTATGCATTTTAAGTCTCTTTACAACGTTCCAGTATATTATTCCGTTCCCTAGTACCTTTGCATGTTACTGAAAATACATACAATATAGTATCTTGAGGTAAAAGGAGAAATATCAAAGCATGCTTTATGAAGGAAGTAAAACTTGTGTTTATGTTTTAAGGATTATATTTTAAGGGAGACTCAAAAGCAACTAGGCACGTAAAATGTTAAAATATTATCATATTTTATAAAATCCTGCTGGGAGGCCTGCATACACAGCATAATCAATGGAGAGTGATGAATAGTCGCACCTTTCAGTCATTATCCACCTACTGCTGAAAAAAATGCCACCAGTTTCTATGGTGTTCATTGTGTAATGAATAGTTTTGAAGATTGGATTAATAGTCCTTCCCATCCTGCACATATTTATGAGCCAGCATCATGTATGACTGTCCATTTTTGGTTCTCTGCTGGACACTGTGTGAACAAAACTGCTGAACAACTGTTATCCTCCAAACGAATGAGTTGGATTTGTAACACCATACTTGCATTTTATGGAACTGATGCAATGAAGTTCATAGAACAGCAGCGAAAGTGCTTTGTACTTAAAGACTTCATGTAGTCTGAAGTGGTATCTGATTTCCTTCATTCTTGATTTTGTTAGTGTAAATTTGATGTTTATGTTCTTATAAAGTTGGACTGAGGAAATCCTGTTTCTTTCTAAACACATCTCGTACATCAAAACATTCTCAGACAAAAGACAACTTAAAAGATATTTGGTAAAGTTTGAAAACTACGATCTATGACATTAATATACAGTCTATCACTTAACATTTAGTTGTTGTTTTTTCGCACTTTTTCCTTATGAATATCTCTAGAATCAAGGTCTTCAAAATGAACATTTATTCTAAAACTTAGATTATAGTTCTATTGCAATGATTTCAATGCGTCATAAACTACAGGTCTAGATCTTATAGTTTAAAAATAATGTTGTGCTAGCTCAGTATGCCTTTGGCTAGTGTGCGAGGTTGGGGAAAGCTATATATTCATCCATCCCATGTCTGTCTTACTAAAATAAACTCTTAGACGTACATAGCGTTGCTTTAGTAATAATTGTTGAATCTGGTAACAACAGTATTTTATGTAAACAGACTAATATAATTTTTTTTAATTCTTTAGTGGAAAGATGCTATTCAGTTGACTATTATTGGAAGGTGAAGTTCACAAGAGATCTTTATCAGAAACAAAAATATAAATACAGTCTCATTTTATATGAATAGTTGAGTTTTTGTGCACAAAACTGAGTTCACTTTCTATACTTTTTCAAAATCACAGTGGTCTCTTAATTTCCAATTAAACTAATGTTTTTACATGATGTTAATGTAATACATCAAACACTATGTGCACTACACTATAATGCTTTTTTTAATTTTGTTGCGTATTATATAAGGTAAGATACCCAAAGACTTAGGCACTGACTTTGGAGTGTCATTAAATGTAATTTCTATATTGGGAATAAAATACCAGATAATAAAAAAAAATGTGATGAATGATCAAGAAACGGTAGGCCACAGTTCTACGATAGGACCAGTATCGTGGTAATGTCTCCATGCAGTTACTTTGTTGATGTTCTGAGACGCCATTGACAATTTCATCTAGCCACTGGAACTCAAATCTCACACAGATGGTGAGAAACAACATTTAGCTTTCTAAAAGCATCACCTTGCTATATGATATGACTTACTCTACTTGTGATGTCATCGACAAACACGGTGTGTTATCATGATCACAAACTTTCAGTCTTTACTAATGCATTTCTCTACATAACTGCACAGGTTTAGGAGTGGCTCTCTGGTGTTGTACATCAGTAGGAATGGTGTCCTAAATGTTATTCCACCGAATTTGATTTCGTGTTGATGGACGATAATTCTTATCCCACATGCTCGGAACAGACCTGAAATCAGTTTAAAGGATAGATTACAAAATTATTTCACCTGCCACACACTCTGGATCTGCTGGAAAATATGGTGACACTTTAGAAGTGTTTGCTAGATTATCTATACCAGCTCATTCTTTTCAGAACATGTAGTTCGTCGTTAATCTGTTACATCTTTAACTTGACATTTATTTGTTGATTTCATACCTTTGTAACTATGATAACATCCGGAATCGAAGCAATTAACATTCATTCTAAAACCTTAAAATCAATGTAATAAAACTATTACCTGTAAGCTTAAAGCTGTCTCTAACAATAGAATATCTATCACACCTTTATTGTTGGCTATAAGACTAATTTTAAGTTGAAGGTTTAATCGTTGCATCTTGGATTGTTTCTATTTAACTTAGTAATAAAATGGATGAGCAAATGTAATTTCGAGTTGATTCTTATTTCAAGCTATGATACGCATGGACCAATGTCAAGAGGCTTTCTCATAAATTTTGAAAACATCTTCAAGGTCAACATAAATTGGAATTATCTACGAAAAAAACAATTGTACCCGTCTTAATCTTGTTCGGATTAGAAGAATTGGTTTCCATCTGTGAATGAATTGAAAAACCAATTTCATAAAATAAAAGTATCCGTCAGGATACGGGTATTTGCGATTTCTCGGCCGCCTCTATTTGTTACCATGGGACATAAAATTATTTCTGTATTTGTATACCTCGATGAAGTCATTACGTTGATGTTCTGGGTTTAAATCGCACCACAAACGGTGAGAAACAACGTTTACCCATTGTGAAAGCTTATCGCGTAATCTGTTGTGATGTCATGATCACGAACTTTTAGTCGTTTTGATTGATAGACTTATTTGCCATCTGTGAATGAATCTGATAATTAATTTATTAAAGTTCTAGTTAGGTAAATTCGTGATTAATGAAGGGTTATCTTAGGACATGAAAGTTGCTTCCCTTATATGTAATTGTAAGAAAAGAAAACAGAAATTTGTATATATATATATCTCCATGGACCCAATGAATCTTCATACCAAATTTGATGAAGATCCCTCTACAGAGGGCGAAGTAGTGGTAAAAAATGCCCATAAAAACCGCAAAATGCAATACTGAAAATTTTTACGTACCCCCTCATGGACCTAATAAACCTCCATACCACTTTTGGTGGAGATTCATCAACATCCTGCGAAACAGTTACATGGACATACAACAAACAGTATTATTATATTTATATAGAGTCTTACTACCAGACGTAAAATTCTTTCAATATTTTTATTTCCATACATTTTAATGAAGCCGAAGTAAGACTTTTTTTCTTGTAGTTCTTTACCCTCTTTTATCCCTCTTAGAGTCTACCTTTATAAAGTTTTAATTAATTATCCTTTTCCATTGTACAATTAACTTTAATGGAGTCAGCAAGTAGTTGCCGCATTTCATTTTTCGGAAGACTTCATAATTTTGTTGTACTTCTTAAGCGTCGCTGTTACAGATGGAGATATTTTCCTTGCTTGGGGCCTGATGGTTACGGCGATCGATTTGCAATCTGCGGGATCGAAACCCGTCTCTAAACATGCTCACTTTTTCAGCCTTGAGGGACGTTACAATACGACATTCAATCCTGCTATTCGTCGGTAAAGAGTTGCTGGTGGATAGTGTTGACCGGTTGCATTCTTCTAGTCTATCACTTCTAAATAAGGGACAGCTGTCGAAGATAGCCCTCGAGTAGCTTTGCGTGCAATTCAACAAAGGGCATTGCTTAATGATAAATATATATATATTCTATTGGAAATCGTGAGAGCATACATGTTGTTTATAAACTTTTTTAATGTGACTATTTTTTAGAACATGGAGCAAAATAATCACGTATACTTTTTGCTATTTTTTGAGTTCTTCTAAATTACTAATTTGGCTTTATAACATGTTCAACGCAGGCTTTAGCAATGTGACAGAATTAATTGTCATTTGGTTTGTTATTAATCTCGTGTACTTTTTCTTATAACATTCACTTACTATAAAAATGGCGCCTAACCACTTGTTATTAAATCACGTATTATAAAATAAAATGAAACAATTTGACGTTTTCTTACGGCTCCATAAACAAGCAGTTAAAACTAGCCTGCTGAAAATCTTATTAGCTTTAATTATTTATCCATTTGTATTATACTTGAGCCATAGAGTCGGTAAAGTCAAAATATAATAAAAATCTTGCAAAATGAAAATCATGCGTCACGTTCTTGTAGCTGTAATAAACACATATCAATAAAAAATAACATACAAGATACATTTTTAATAAATTTGATATTACTTTATGCTTACGGTTAATAGTTATAAAAGATGAAATAAAATTTTTAATTTCGGTTATAATTCCTGTACGAAATTATTATTAACTCAACTTGCTAAAAATTATAATTTACATATTATGCATAACCTTCTTTAAAAGAAAAATGTTTGTTTTTAGAATTTTTACAAGTACAAACACTAACCAAATATTTGGCTAATTAACGTTAATAGTCAGGCAGGTTTGAACCGATATTAGAAGCAATTGTGGGTTTTGACGTACAAGCATGAAACTTGGCATAGTTGCAGACCATGGCCCAAATAATGTTTTCAGCCATTTTAAGTATCTGGTGTAGTGAAAATTTGTTCAACAGATGGCGAAAGTGTTGTGTCAATGTTATTCCTGTTTGTAAGTGTCACTGTTTGTTGTAATGTTAATTTTGTTTTATAATTTCGCTTGTTTTTTAGTTCGAAAATTTAATAAGTCAGCAGCCCTGTCGGCCATAAGGAGATTTGCATTATGTTGTAATTAAATGAACTTCGAAGTGGCCATTTATCAGGGTGATACAAGAGGTAAGTATAGAAATTATTAACAAAGCATAGTGGTACAAAATGTAAGTGTATAAGTAATTATTATTAACAAAAGATGGCGAAACAAGAGGTAAGTATAGTAATCATTAGCTAAGTATAGAAATACAACAGGTAAGTGTAGTAATTATTAACCAAACTATAGGCACTACATGTTACAATTTTGTCCACCACTCTGGCACAATGCAGTGTTTTTCAAGACTACTTTTTTGCACTTGCATTGTTCTGTACATCCTTTCTTGCAGCCACAGCGAAGCAGATCTCTCGATGAAGTGTTGACCTTGGGCAGGGTGGTCCACACAGAGTTCCAGTTGTGGGGTTTAAACCATCCCCAGTCCCACTGGGATGGCATGTCAAGAGCTGCTTTGAATGTATTACCCCAACAGCGCCCACATTGGTATACAACTCTCTTGATATGTTGCACCAGGGCTGCTCTGGTCAGAGGAACAGCATCAATGGCTCGTTCTTTTCTTCACAAACAGTTGTTTTAGAGTCTCGTCTATGTTCACCATACTGGTGGCGCGGTCATAGAGCAGAATAGTGAATTGTTCCAGCACAGCTACGTCTTCATCGGTAATTTGTTCTGGTCCTGAGGACAGAGTAAGGAAAGTCCTCACATGCCTTCTAGGTGTGTCCCAGGCTGTCTTCTTTCCCTTTGTACCGAACGACGACACAGTGTCACACCTAGTGTAAGGAATGAATAATGGCAGAGCCTTGTCGGGACAGAGAGATGCTGCAATCTCGTGAGCGGGTATATATTTAAAGTGCTAACCTGTCCCAACTGCCACCCACAGCTTCTGGATGTCGATCTTGGCTGTTATTGATACAGCCAAGACGACCACGTCTGTGTCCACTGTACACAGAAAAATCTTCTGGGAACCCTCATTGACTGCATCTGCCAGATGCAGGATCATTCATGTGTCAGCCTCCTCATGGTTGCAAGGGCTGGGCGACTAGTGTTCCGTAGTTGTATTCACAGTACCTCCGAACCATGGTTACTACTTGCTTGTTGGTTTTTAACATGTCTGCTATACTATAACGAATACTACAAAGGCAACGCCTTACAAGTTTTAAAAAACGGCTAACAATGCGCCATCTTCTGAGAGTACTTAGTATACCAAAAATATATAGTTACGGAAACACACACTACAATTTATTAATGCTACAAAATATCACAGGAACTACAAAAAAAAAGAAAAAGTGTATGAGTTACACAGTTGACTAGTGTAAACGATAACACAAAATACTACACCTTATTTTCATGTTGCTATACAGTCTCTCAATGTGCGATTGTAAAATATTGTTCCAAATTCCCTGTTTTACTTCCGACAACAAAATCAAGTTGTTTGGTCGATTTTGACCTTTTCAGCTATTACAAAATAACTTATATGGGGATTCTGTGCAGGTCAAGCCATGGTTGTGAGTTTCCCATCGATCTGTTTACTATCGGGATGTCGTTTCACCACATTTGTTGTGTGTTTCGGATCATTGCTTTGCTGGAAGAGTATGATTTACGTTCCCGAAAGAATGGAATACTAGCTCAAAATGTGGCTATGCTTGTCATGGTGCTATATAGTTTGCGTAGATCACCGACATTTTTATTTGAGATGCAGCCCCATATCTGCACTGATCGCCCTAGATACATCACTGTAGATGTTGTCAAGGTCGGAGTAAGGACTTGGGAGCCAGGGTCAGATTTTGTATGGGAGCCCTCAGAACTGAACTTCATAAATAAGTCAAACAGGGTTCAATACTTTTTATTTGAGCAATACACAAACATAAGCGATGGATGGATATACACGATACTAATCATAATATTTATAATAAGTATAAAGTAATGCCAACGAATTTTATTTTGTTGTTGTTAAAAAGAGAAGCAACTATCTATGAACGAACAAGGTGTAAAAACATGTTAATGAAACATTACAAAGTAAAAGGTTATATAAAAGGACTAAAACCGCTGTTGTCGTAGTGACACAATTGCAAACATAAATTTTTCAAAGATACATCCAGTTTTGATAATTTTTGTCTCTTTAATCCGGGGGAACCTGGGGCAATTGCACCCATTTGACCCAAACCTCTCTAATCCGGCGCTGGATGTTGTGCAGTGATCATGATATCGTTTTTCTTACCCCCGTTGAACGTATTATCGCTAATTCTTGCCAGACAATTCGAACTGTTTCCAAGGGGGTACCTTTATTAACTTATGATGCTAAAATCCAGGGTTCGATTCCCCGTGGTGGAATTAGCCACAAATAGCCTATTGCGTAGGTTGCTCTATAAAAAACAAACAATTCGAACTCGAATGAACATGTGAAGAACACGCGTCTCCACCTTATCTTACTCCATCCTTTGTGGCCTGGTACCCATTTTAACCTTTTGGTTTTATTACTTTTTCTCAGCAGTGAAATCATTTTGCACTAATGTGTATTTTGCTGTTCTCGGAGGAACATCCACTCCTATCTTTACAGTAAGGGCGTTGGTAACATCTGGACTCGACCTATTTCTTTCTTGGAAAGTGCTGTTTTTCCTATCTCAGGTACTTCTATTTTCAACAGTCCAATTTCACATACCCTCTTCAGAGTCGTGCATACAGCTATTACTGAAACATGGGTTTTTTGTCCTCATGTATTCTTGCCCAACTAATTCTTGGATTCCTGCACGCTTGTCATGCGATATTTCAGTCCTGGAAGCCATGACTGGATTCATACTACTGCTACTATTGAGCATGATATGGATGCAGGGTTCACACAGGTCATGAAAATCTTGGAAAGCCTTGAAATTTCCTAATCAAAATTTTCACTTGTAGAAATCCTGAAAAATCAATGATTTTTATCAGGAGCTCCTGGAAAAGTCCCCATAGCTTTCCTAATTCCACGTTTTTATTGACGACAAGTACCATTGTGTTTATTTCAGATTCACTAAAGTGATTTATAGAAAACGTGACTCGTAAAATGGGAAATACTCTGACTTCATAAAGTTTAGAGACGGCTTGAATGTATAATGAAAGAAACATTATTACCATTAACAAATGTACAACGTTTCGACAAGCTTGTGTCATAATCACTTGATCATTACCCATTCAAGTCGTCTCCAAACTTGATTATCTAAAAGTGGGTTCCTCGTCATCAAATCCTCTGACTTCGCAACAGTAATCAGCAAACAGGCTTTGAACTATGTATCTCTGTCAGTAAGTGAACATGTGTCACGCAACTATTGTTGGACTGATTTGATATCTTAGTGCAAAGTAAGCTCCACACTCATTTGGGGGAAATCTAAGATCATGAAATTATTGATGGGATATAAAGACATGGTTGTTTTTAAAATTTTCCTAATTCTATCTTCAAATTAAACAGCTCAAAAACAATTAACAACATTTCTAGCACAAATTCTTCCTTAGTTATTACCTAAATCCACCTTAGCTATCACCTAAATCCATCAATAAAAAGAAAGAGAAAGAAATGCAAATCCAAACACTAAATATATAATATAATAGAATGAATGTCATAAACTTAGGTGTCGGGTGTGAAATATTTGTCATTAAAGACACACTGAGAGAAAGACGTCTGTATAGAACCTGGCCCTCTCAGGTTGCGCACAACGACCAAATACCTATCCAGACAGACATTCGCTTGGTGCAGTTTGATGTAAAATAGTAAAGAAGGGAGGAAGAGGTCTGAATAGAACCTGACCCTCGCAGGTCGCGCAAAACGACCAAATACCTATCCATACAGATATTCAAATACAGCCTGGTTTGGGATTCGCGCTCGTACCTCGTAAGAGACAAGACGTACCTGAATATCGCTCCACAAAACCATCAGACTACAAGCAGTTACACATTGTGAGTAGGCTTACTGATCAACACTTACCTCTCGTCGTTGGCGAGCTGGATTGTCCAACAAACCGACTAGTGGTACATTCCTGACCAGCCTAGGGCAGCGAAGACAAAAACGTCAAACCTATTCTAAAAAACTCGGCGAACAAAACAGTCAAACAAAAGAAATTTCTCAAATCTTCTTCAAAAGACAAGAATACCTGAACATCTATAGAGACACTACGTAACAACACTCCAGCGTCCTAGCATATGACCTCTTCCAACAAAAAATTGAGTAAGTCTGGTGTGGGTGATTTTCTAAATAGAATAAGATTAATCTTCATCTAAATTCCCGAGTCCTTCTTGCTGAAAAGTATCAAAACTGTGTAAGTGAAAAAATAAAAATAATTAGAGTGACATCCAAAACTAATAGCTCTAATAGTTCACCAGAAACAAGTAAAATACACAATGAAGAAAGTCCATCGAGATAATCGGTGCCAATACAGACGACCAACATGACAACAAGCAAACAATAGATGAATGACTAAAACCTATAAATATTGAGACAGGTAACAGTATCATCCTGGATACTGCAACACACATGCACACACAGAGAAACAGACGGTTTCACTCTAGTTACATAACAAGAACCTTCAAACATACAGACACAAGATATCAGATATAATATACAACCACCCAAATACTCAGTCATCATCTCAGTTACAAACAAAATGCCGCACCTGGCAGCTGAAATCAAGCGCTGCAAACCTAGCATTAAAATAGCAGCAATTAAACGTTTAGCTAAGGGCGGTGTCTTGGTCAAAAGTAACAGAGGCGGCTGACCTAAACAGCCTTCTCAAAGAATGGCCTCAGGACGCCTTTAAGCTAGGAAATATCTCAATACACTTATCAGGAACAAAGCCCAATGTCAAAGCGTTTGTTATGAAAGGAATTAACCACAGTATCGAAATTGAACAGATACAGAAAGAGTTCACACAAAACAACATTTCTTACACAAAAGTGGAACGAATAATTTCAAACAAGACACAAAAAGTAACTAACATGATTCAACTTCACGCACCCGAAACACAGGATATCCAGAGGCTAATATGTAATGGTATTATTTTCTGGTATCGGAGATTTCAGGTAGAAGAGTCTAAAACACTGGCCGTAGTAGTGACTCAATGTTTTAATTGCCAACGCTACGATCATGATATGTGGGCTGTGGTAGAAACCACCATAGTTCAGCTTGCCCAAAAGAACATGAAAACCCGTTTTGCTGTAATTGTAAACAGCAACACACCGCAAATTACAAAGGATGTCCAAAATACAAAGGCTTCAAAACAATAATTGACAACATACACTACAAATACACTATTTTGTATTTGTTTCTGGGTATTGTGTATTTCTTTCCGTATATTGTATATTTGTTTCCGTGTATTGTGTATTTCTTTCCGTGTATTATATATTTGTTTCCGTGTATTGTGTATTTGTTTCTGGGTATTGTGTATTTGATTCCGTGTATTGTGTATTTGATTCCGTGTATTGTGTATTTGTTTCTATGTATTCCCAGAAACAAATACACAATACACGGAAACAAATATACAATACACGGAAAGAAATACACAATACATGGAAGCAAATCACGAACAAAAATCAGTTACAAAAATACCACTACTACCGAGACTAATAACACAGCCCACATTTTCATTTACTTATGCAGCAGCAGTTCGTACACAATACACAAATATCCAATTCAAAGAAACACAGCCACAACTGAAAAGAACTACTGAACAGCAACCTAACATTATGACAAATCAAACGAATACTTAACCACCAAATGTCCCGCACTCATATATACCAAAACCACCAATAACGTTATTCACAAATACAGAAAACAGCCCTATAATGGAAGTAGCCCGAAAACACTTTTATCGACTTTATCGGTGAATATCAAAACCCTCTAAGTCAGAAAGACTGCATCACTCACAATAGCTAAGAAACATTTCATAGCCATAATTCCTTACATAATTCAGACACTCGTGAGTTTTCTCCTCACCTAAAAATTCAAGACACAATACAACAATATCCAGGGTGTCGTACCAAACAAGCCACAACAAGACCGGATCTTACAATATCACCTAGATTAACGTATCAGAAGTGTATTTAAAGGGTATTTATGTGAAGTACGCGTCTGATAAATTGATCCAGTGAAAATTTATCATTTGCCAGTGGACTGTTTGGGAAGTGTTATAATACAACCAAATGAAGAGAAGTGGCAAAGAAGCATTAAATGCTACAAGTTTAGAATTCATGGACATGGCCTTGAAGAGGGAAGAAGAATTAGAGTATTTAATTTTAATCTTTATGTTTGTGCGCTAATCTTATAAATTAATCACATAACATTTGTCTGTTAACAAAATTGTCAAGAAGGGAGGAAGAGTTCTAGATAGCACCTGACTCTTCCAGGTCGCGAACAATACGACTGAATACCGACCCAAATAGACGACGTAAAGACAGCCTATAAACTTTTATCGTTATTTATTCAGTGATTTATTCGGTCTTTTCAATAACATTTTGGACCCAATTATTCATCTTATTATAAGGGACAATTGGGTCTGTAAATAAATCATTGTGATGTATGTTATTAATATTATGTGTCTTTATTCTTCATTCAGTTCTAAAATATATAAAAATTATTTAAAAACTAGTTCATCATTTTACTTGTAATTAACATACCCTGTGATGAGTGATACACATGACAGCATCCTTGGCAACAAATAAAATGATTCAGAACGACAAAGGCTACTTAATGTTGCCAAGCTGTCCAGATAGCTCTACACATATAGTTGTTTAAAGTTTTGTTTAATATACTGTACTATAATATACCCACTCTGGTGATTCAGCGATAAGTCTCACGGCTTACAACGCTGAAATTCGGGTTTCGATACCCGCAGTGAACAAAGCACAGATCGTACATTGTGCAGTTTTGTGCTTAACAATGAACAAACATTATAATATAAAATATAAGCTCATATTAGGTAAAAATAAAAATAAATTATACGTAACTAACTGTAAATCATAGTTTTGAGTGTCAGCTTTATCAATACAGCTGGGTCGACAACCCATCGCTTATTGAAGCTTTATGTAGTGTTAAGAAGGACATTTTCCTAGTGCAGTTTTTTGTTAATACAGCTTGATTATAAACAAAACTCCATATTTTAAATTATCATATAATAAAAACTACTTACCAGAAGTATATTGAGAATGATAAGTTTTATTAAAGAGACATTTGACATGGTTCATGGTTTCAAAAACCATGAACTTAAGTCGCTTTTCTTGCAAACCAGCATTCGTTTCAGTTTTCTTCTTCTTTAATCGATATGTTATTTGCAATTCGAATTATACGCATGTTCGTATGTTGCGGGAATTAATGAACACTGTCTGGAACATATGATACTTTTAGTAGCTTCATTTACAGATAGGCTTGATACGTTGATTGAGAATGAGGAAATTCATATTGCTGTAGGCTACGTTTTTAACAAATTTGTTTTGATTATTTACCAGAAAGAGTTTTGGCACGAGGTAGGGATGACCTTTGTTGTGACCTCTGCTACCTTCTTAGTTAATATGTACAATTTTTCGAATTTCTGTTTTCTTAAATTCAGTTTGAACGCAGAATGTCGCTCAAGTACACAATTTAAATTTTCCTTATTCTAAATACACACTCTTATTTCTCATTAAATGCCTTTTTTTTTTTTTTTTGCAGGAAAGAATGCTGTCACTTCATTCGTTGTCCAAGATAGTTCTCTTTTCTGCTAGAGAATATGATAATGGCTCTGGAGTGTCCAGCATCTGTGCTCACGCGGGAGTGGTCTGGAGTCACGTGAGTGAAGTATGGGCCGTGAACTGCTCGGCGTTGTTTATGTTTGGTTTGTTTCAAACTTCGCGCAAAGCTATATGAGGGCCATTGCGTTATCCATCCCTAATTTAGCAGTGTTTGTTTGTTTTGTTTGTTTTGAATTTCGCGCAAAGCTACACGAGGGATATCTGCGCTAGCCGTCCCTAATTTAGTAGTGTAAGACTAGAGGGAAGGCAGCTAGTCATCACCACTCATCGCCAACTCTTGGGCTACTCTTTTACCAACGAATAGTGGGATTGACTGTCACATTATAACGCCTCCATGGCTGAAAGAGCGAGTATATTTGGTGGGACGGGGATTCGAACCCGCGACCCTCAGATTGCGAATCGAGCCCTAACCGTCTGGCCATGCCGGGCCATTTGTTTATATAAACGTTGTTTACATTTTTAACGGTGAGGCTCTCCTTTATTATGTAAACTTTCATAGAGATTTGAGAAGATGTAAACTATAAGCAATCTCAGCACTTCGTTGTTGTATTTTGCAGAACTTCTGTTTAAAGATTAGTTTAGGGTTAGAGGTTACTTGCTTTTAGCCGTTAACTTTTAACTTTCTTTCAACTGACAGAGGGCTCACACTGAGCTGATGAGAGATAACTATAAAAGTTATTATCTCTCTCTACATTTACACACAATTTTCCATTGCTTGTTTTGTCTTGTGACTGTGTTTTGTGAAATAATGATTTTGGTTGTGCATTTTTTTGTACCGTATTTTTCTTTGTGATTAACTCAATATGAGTCAGAAGAAAACAAAGCTATACTTCAAAGTAAGCTATTGAGGCAGATTTCTAGTTTCCCGGGCTTTATTCAAACAAAAAATCATTATAACTGAGAATAACATAGTATCTAGATTTGACGTGAGATATGGGAAAGACAAAGTTAATCTACTTTAAGTTGCATTGTAGATAAGAAATAAAATTTATCAAGCGACTGTTAAATTTTATTTGTGGGTTAGGCCTATCAATGAACGTAGCTTGTAGAATGTTATAAAAGAAATTGATAGCTTATTAGAAATGCATGGACTAGAATCAGGACTAAATGAGGGATTTGTGGAGCCCAGGGCAAATTTCATAGGGAAGTTCTCAGAACTGAATTCCATAAATAAGTGAAATACCATTCAGTAATTAATTGTAGTTTTAACAATACACAAACATCAGTGATGGGTAAATAATATATATATCTACATAACTTACTATAAAAATCACTGTTGCCATAGCGATACAGATGCAAGTATGTTATTCAATGGGACATCCATTTTTATTTATTTATTTAGTTAGTTTTTGTGTTTTTTTTGCTCTTACACTGGAGCCATTTCGATCCGGAATTTCAGGGCAATTGCACCCATTTGCTTTCCCTTCGGTCTGACTGAACTATGCATTATTTTTATTGAATAATCAAAAGAACCCAAACAAAAATGGAACACATTACAAAATCTAAACACTTGCTGTTTAAACGTTTTGGAATGAAGCTTACAATTTTCAGTGCATTTGTAGTTAAATTATAAGTCCCCTAGGACAGAGCTTTTTAAAGTATATACATTTACTGTGGGTTCTTACTTAAGGTGAGCCTCGAAATATATTCAATAGTAAGCTTATTTATAATACTACTTATTAATAGCTAAAAACGATATTAATATCATAGAACATGATACTTAAAATTAAACTTTATACTGAAGTTTCTAGAAGGCTTTGTTTACCAGTACCAAATATGGGCATTCATACAATATGATTGTACCATTTAAGATCTAAAATAGCCTACATGTAACATTCATAAAATATCCAGCTCTGCCTCGCAAAGGTCGGCAAAGCTGTGTATAAAAATCATTTACGCAATACATTAGGACGTCAAGAAATTAATGTCAATTTGTTTTAGATAAAAAAACCCGAACAACTTGTACATCAAAACCAAATATTTATTAAATGAAATAGTCTTCATTCTTATCGATGATGCTTTCCATCTTACAATCAGGTTGTTAATGCCTTGTTTATTGAAATCACTTTGCTTTGAAGCAAAAAACATGTCGATGTCCTCTTTAACACCTTTCACACTTGCATACGTTTTCCCATTAAGATGGTGTTGCAGCGAACAAAAAAGATGGTAATCT
>NW_013665979.1:0-5733 GCF_000517525.1 Limulus polyphemus | reverse complement strand
ATCACCGGTGACAATTCTGTCCAAAAATGGTTCACGTGCATTACGCGCCAGAAGAGACGAAGCAACGTTCACACGTTTCAAACGATGATCATTGGAGAGTTCGTGAGGCACACAAACACCTGCCCCCCAGTGGCACAGCGTTATGTCTGCGGACTTACAACGCTAGAAACCGGGTTTCGATACCCGTGGTGGACAGAGCACAGATAGCCCATTGTGTAGCTTTGTGCTTAATTCCAAACAAAGAAACACAAACTCCTTCTTTATGGAGTTTTCCCATATTCCTTAGATGTATGCGTATTGTTTCATGCGATTTCAGGGCCATTTTACGAGTGTGTTGCCTTGGGTTAGACCCAACAAGCGTCTTCAGAGCATCAATATCAATTCCAACATGTTGGCTCCTGCCATCACAGTTTTTAAGGCTAAAGTCACCTGAACGAAATTTGCTGAACTATCGTTGATACTTACGAACGTTCAAAACATTTCCATAAACTTCTTTGATATTCTTTGTGGCTACATAGGCGTTGTTTCCCTTCTTGTATTCAAACAGCACTACATGCCGAATGTGTGTCTCGTCGTGTGCTATCACTATAAGGGATTAGAGCATACTAAACTTTATACACATTATACAGGCTACACTAATGTGACGTTTAGGCGGTTCGTTTTTTTTTTGTTTTTTTGGTGGGGCGGTTAATGAAAGTGTTCCGAATGGCGACATTAATTTCTTGACGACCTAATACATATTAAGCCATACTGATGCGGTAACCATCCAGTATCAAGTAAAATTTTCTGTCTGTCTGTGGACGCATCTCCTCCTAAAAGTGTTGACTAATCCAGACCAAACTTGACATGTTAACTTAGTAGTCCAAAAGCAAACCAAATTCATATTAAACTTTTCCATATAGTGAAAAATATAAATATTCTATAAAACAACCCCTATATTGTTACTGCAGTAGCTATTGTAAATAGTTGAGTTTGAACAAAATTCTACAAGTCAAAAATTGTAAATGAAATTTTCAGCATTTTGGCTTGTTTCCCATAACAACCAAAATATACAGTAATAAAATATTCAGCTACAAATGCAGAGAATAAAGATACTGCTGCTTTTTAAGTTTCCTGCTCTTTTCTGATTTACACCATTTAATTTCCGGTTTCTCCTAGGGTTAGAATAAGTGCTTAAGCCTGAATTAGAGAAGTATTTCATAATAAAATATTTTTATGATATATCTTACTTCTTGATGTAGAATATGTAGGGATTTTATTCTCCATGTAAAGTCGAGACGACTTAGCCTGCTATGTGATCATTAGCCGGATCAAGTGATATGTTCACTTCCATCCCTGTCAGCTTTGGTTCCTTTTTTTCAAGTTCAGTAGCCAGCTTTTTTTTTAGCAATAATTTTTTTCCTAATACTTTTATCATTACGTGGGCTGGACATTGAATTATTTTTACCAGATAATTCAAAATAACACGCCAACAAAAAAACAATGTGACAGTAATGGGATAATATTTTTGGTGAAAATAAAATAATATTTCGACTAAACTTCAATTTCATTCGTGGTCAGAAACCAAGATAAGAAACCTGCTAGAAACGATAAAACAATGAAAAGAAGAAGAAGCAGAAAGAGGCATAGCATTTAGAGAAAAGGAAGAAGAGGTGGACAGAAAACAAGAAGAAAGGAGCAGGAAATTAGAAGGAAAGGATAGAAAATAAAAACAAATACCAAGAAAAATGGGACAGAAAATAAAAAACAAATTTGAAAAAAATAGATGTACTAGTTATGGAAGAATTAAAAATAGAAATAAATCTCATAGGAGGCAATAACGAAGAAGCTATAGGAACTATACAGAAAGATTACAGCACCAACTTTGAAGAAATGCAGAAGGACATTGATGAAGTCAAAAGTGAAGTAGAAAAGAGCGTCATTTAGGTAATAAAGAACATTGGTCATCGAATAAGACATCTGGAAAATAAATTATTAAATGTTAAGATTAAACCATTCACATCTTTTTCTGCATCTGCTCAAGAGTTCCAACTGAAAACATCATCTACTATAGGATATGATATGGAAGAACTTATTTAGTCTATACCTATTACAACCACTTTTGTGTCGTCTGTTACTGAAGGAACTTCCTGGACTACTCCAGCCATGACACTACCAAACTCGGTTCCAGAATCTAGCTGACAATTTCAACATCAGTCAATAGAGAGACCAACAGACTGTAATGGGAAGGTACCATACGAGTAATACCAGGATCAATTCAGAATGATTTCCAGAGTGAATGGATGGACTAGTAAATAACAAGCTATTCCATCTTGCTATTCATCTAAAAAAACAATTTTGAAAACGTTAAATAACCTTCCAACTAAGACCCATGATAACTATAAAGTATTCATAGCAACCTTACCCAGCAAGTTTGGAATGTTGGAAAAGAAAGAAGTATCCAAAGCAAAGTTCTTGAGTATGGTACATAGAAAAGAAACTACCTTAGCCAAACTTGCAGAATATTTCAAAAGGCTTGCCTAATTATCTTACCAGGACGTTTTTCACGAAATGAGGGATTTGTTGGCACGTTACCATCTTATAGATGCCATAGGAGATGAGGATATGAGACTATGCTGAAGCAAGGTAGATTAATGGTTAATTAATGTGGAAGCATCCATTCCTGTTGATGACAGTTTAGAAGAACCAAAAAAAAAGATTAGTTAGATAACTAGTTGCTCAGAATGGAAAAAATATACAAAAAATACAACATGTGCTTCAAGTGTAATCTGAAAGAACATATTACCAAGAATTGCAGACAATAGCTTGTTGGAAATAAAAACTCCTTTCAAAGAATACTAGACAAAGGGAGCTGCTATAGATGCAGGAAACTCGCCTATTATAGCTAAGACTGTGAGAAATCAACAGCTTTTAAGACACTAAATAGACAATACCTCAAAAATGAGTTTTTGAGCCCAACCATAACTAAGGAAAACAAAGGCCTAACCAGACATCGGGAGACAGGAATTAGCTGAGCTTATGAGGCAAAGTTCAATTGGTAATACCTCATATGCCCCAAATAAAATAGGGAGTTCATTCTTTAAAGAAACCAGTCTACTAGTTTGTTAATGAAAGGTGGGAAAATTTGAAGTTATCCTTACTGTATGAGACTTCTCTTCACCTCATGGTGTTTGGGTAATTGACATCAGGGAAGAGCGCAAATTGAGAAAACTTCATGTGGAGATTTGGATGTGAGGTTAGGCTAGCTACAAATATCTTCATGGTCCATGAACAGGAAATTCCTGTGCACTACATGACAATTAGTACACAAGAGATAGGACTTCCTGTAACAACCTGGAAAGCAGTCATTGTAACACCAAGAAATACTCATAAAGAGGGCTTGTTAAAAATGAATTTACAGACGTATTAGGCACATTGGGACATTTTAAGCTTACAAAAGGGCTTATTATGTCAGACATGGAAAGATACCAATGGACAAAAACAACGACTACAGTTAGTAATTTCCAAGTCTCTACATTCTGAAATACTCCATTATCTCAACAATCTTGCAACAACTGGGCACTAGGGTGTTAACAAAAAACTGCAGCAAATAAGAAAATGTTTCTACTGGTTTAAGCGCCGGGGTCTGTGAAGAATTGGTGTAGAAAATGTGAACTCTGCTGTGAGTAGGAAGGTCCTTAAAAGAAACACCATTGGCAGCTACAGCAGTATTGTGTTGGAGCACTACTGGAGAGAGTGGCTGTTGATATGCTTAGTCTTCTTCTACAAAGTAACAGTGGGAATAAATACATAATGGTTGTGATGGCTATTTTCATCAAATGGTCAGAAACATGCTGTTCCAAACCAAGAAGCAGAAACTCTAGTAAAAAGTCATCGATGAACTTGTTTCAAGATTAGGGGTGCCTATAAACTTCACAAAAAACACGATGGGTGACATTTGGTTTGCTTCTGAATTCTGTAAATCACATAATTAATTCTTTTCAATAAAGCATATGGCCTTTCCCAGCTTTACTTTGTAGCTCATTCTTTCTTGTGGTGGAATTATACAACAATACCTTGATAGCATCCAGTCATATCAGCATTAAGATTGTAGCAATTTTTCATTTTATGACAAGCTGATTTAAATCTTTCTTAGGTAAAGGCGTGTATGTCATCGATGGTGTTCCTTAATCTGTCAACATATCCCGTGTAAAGGTCTTCTGAGCGACTGTTCTCTGGAAGATAATATAGAAGCTCCAAAGATATGTTAAGTTCTCTCACAAACATTAGCCTTATGGTGTGTTACTAGTAGCATCATGACTGCTGTATGACAACTCATCAGTACCAGTTGAAGAACTTAATCCCACATCTTATTATGTTCATCCATATACATGGCTATTTGGTTTTAAAATGTGCAATTGTATCTCTCCACCATGCCATCAGAAGATAGATGAAGGGTTGTTTTCCTGGTCTTTCTAATCCCAAGATTCCAACAGTTTTCTGTAAACAAGTCTGATTCAAAATTCCATCTCTAATCTGAGTGAAGTTCAATAGGCACACCAAATCTTGCAACAAATTCATTGGTGAATTTCTTCGAAAGAGCTTTTGCTTCTTAGCTAGGAACAGTATATGCTTCTGACCATTTGGTGAAATAGTTCATCACAACTATAGTTTATCTATTCCCATTGTTACTTTGTGGCAGAGGACCAAGCACATTGAAATTAACTCTCTCAAGTGATGCTCCAACACAATACTGGTGTAGCTGCATAAGTTGTTTGTTTTGTGGACATTTTTGCTCACGGCATAGTTCACATGATTTACATGAATTCTCTATACATCCTTGGAACCCAACCTAACATAAGCATACTTTTAATCTCTACAGCGTGTTCTTAACACCTAATCGTTCAGCTATTGAAAGGTTGTGGAGGTGATAAATGCTTCAAAATGTAGATACTGTGGAAGTTTCATTATAGTAGTTGCCTCTTTCCACTGGCATATTCACATATCCAAAATAAACAAGCTTTTTTATAAACATAATGAATCCCACTGTGACCAATACACCATTGTATTTGAAGTGTATGTAGTAACTGTTAGTCATACTGGTCATTCTGATCCTCCGAATAATTGGTTACAAAACATAAAATATGAAACCGCAAAATTGCATATATCTCTCCATGGATCCAGTTAACCTCAATACCAAATTTGGTGAAGACCCATCCACAGGAGGTGAGATAGTGGTAAAAAATGCAAAAACGCCCATAAAAACTGCGAAACGCAAAACTGAAAATTTTATTATCTTCCCATGGACCTAACAAACCTTCTTGCCAACAGAAGGCGAAGTAGTGATTAAAAAACTCCCATAAAAACCGCAAAATGCAAAACTGAAAATTTGTATGGACCTAATGGACCTCCATGCCAATTTTGGTGAAGATCCATCCACACCCTGCGAAGTAGTTACAGGGGCATGCAACAGACAACAGACAGTAGTATTATATTGATATAGACTAGCTGGAGTACCCGTCCCATGGACGGAAGTTATGTAAATTCATGATTAATAAAAGGTTACCTTAGGACATAAAAAGTTGCTTCCCTTATATATAAGGAGGTGAGTTAGTGGTAAAAATGCCTATAAAAAACGAAAACGCAAAATACAAAAATTAAAATTTGTATGTATCTTCCCGTGGACCTAATGAACCATTATACCAAATTTGGTCAAGGTCAATCTATAGGGGGCGAAGTAGTGGTAAGAAACGC
>NW_013665978.1:669233-670482 GCF_000517525.1 Limulus polyphemus | reverse complement strand
AGCTAGTCATCACCACTCACCGCCAACTCTTGGGCTACTCGTTTACCAACGAATAGTTAGATTGACCATCACATTATAACACCCCACGACTGAAAGGACAAGCAGGTTTGGTGGGACGGGGATTCGAACCCGCGACCGGCAGATTGCGAGTCAAAGCGCCCTAACCACCTGGCCATGCCAGGCCTGGGGGGTAATGTATTTCTGTGTCTGCAATAAATATTACTGATCATCTAACACGAATAATTAACAAACGCAGCTACAGCATGATAACATCTCAAAATAATATTTAAATTTACTGTTAACTTTTAGGCTAAATGATCGGTTAAAAGCCAGTTGTCCACAGGGTGTTTTTTTTTTTTTTGTCATCGATATTTGTCATTTTTTTGTGTTCATTAAACATAGTGTGCAACAGCCAGTAATACCTTTTCGATGGGGATCTGGTGAACAAACGGTTTGCTCAAGAATGTATTAATAGTCGCTCTATAACAACGTTGTATTTCACGTCACGATTTACATTGCATGGTTGTCTCATGAGTAAAGTACTAGAAATTATATAGTTTAGTTTTTCATGCTAAATTAATGTATGCTGCAGTCAAAACAACACTGTTAGAACTAATGATACTGATATTTCTTCTAGAAAGTACACTGGTTTTAAATGCCAAATTAATATATGCTGCATCTGGACCATTAAGAACAACACTATCGGGTCTAGTGATGTTGATATCTGTTTGACTGTTGATTTTATGCTTATTACTAGTACTACACCAAACTACTTTATTGTAATCAATACTCTCTACACAAATGTAAAATGATTTATCTTAGGCCTATCACCAGTACTCCACCAAACTAATATATTGTAATCAATACTCTCTAACACAAATGAAAAGTGGTTAATTTTAGGCCTATCACCAGTACTCCACTAAACTAATATATTATAATCAATACTCTCTATCACAAATGAAAAGTGGTTAATTTTAGGCCTATCACCAGTACTCCACTAAACTAATATATTATAATCAATACTCTCTATCACAAATGTAAAATGGTTGATTTTAGGCCTATCACCAGTACTCCACTAAACTAATATATTATAATCAATACTCTCTATCACAAATGTAAAATGGTTGATTTTAGGCCTATCACCAGTACTCCACTAAACTAATATATTATAATCAATACTCTCTATCACAAATGTAAAATGGTTGATTTTAAGCCTATCACAAGTACTCCACTAAACCTAATATATTAT
>NW_013665978.1:665648-668279 GCF_000517525.1 Limulus polyphemus | reverse complement strand
TACCATATACTAAAACCATTAGCCTAATACATTACTACACACACAGAAGTGTGTGTATCTGTATATATATTTGATAACGTGCTGCCATCTGTAGGCCAACTTACAAAGTAATTTGTTTATAAAAGTACACACAAATCTATATAAATATAATAGTACTGTCTGTTGTATGTCCATGTAACTATTTCGCAGGGTGTGGATGGATACTCACCAAAATGGATATTCAGGTAAAACCGTACCTAATTTTCAACTAGTGATCAGAGCACCCAGCAGCACCCGCCACCATAAGGGTCTTGTTCGGTTCTCTGAACCAAAGAAACGATATGGACTATCACTTTTTTTAAATGAGCCAACAGCAAAACATGTGAAGTGTATTCATGTCTCAAACCTTCGATCCACAGCCCGGAACGCTAATCACTAGGCCCACGGCTGCCCTAACTGCATATATAAAATTTTATTTTATTTTTTAAAAAAGTGAACAAAACGTAGGATTCGAAACCACTGATTTCCACGAATTAAAGTATTCGGAAATATTTTATCTCTTTTTTTTCATCGAGCTTTAATACTTTTCTCTAAACCTTTATCTAATGACGTCATTTTAAACAACCTGAATTGATAATGCAGTGAGAAATACAGTCACTTCGTTCTTTTACGCCACCAATGTAGAAGCATGTAAGCAAATATAACAAATAAAGTAGTTCTACAATACCTATATTGCAGAAAACTTTATACTACTTCAACAAATAAAATACTTGACAAGTTCTCGTTCTACCGATACCGCTGTTTATATATATTAACACAAATGTATGTGTTTCTGTGTATTTATTGTGCTGCCATCTATAGGCCAGATTAAAAAGCAATTTGTTTATAAAGAAAACGTTAAATTTAAAAGATATGGTGCAGTATTTCGGAACTCATGATATAAAACTAAAAACCTTTAATTCATGATGACGAGGAACCCACTTGAGATTTGAAAAAGTGACCATTATTGATCACGAGCTGTGGAGACGACAGCAATGTATAAGATTGTAGGGGGCGTTGTAAATATTTAATGTATTATACAGTATTTAACATTGAGAAATAATTATAGATAAAAGTATTCAAAAACATTGTATCTCAAATAACCACAGTATAGCAATAGAAAACGCTAGCATATTAAGCAAAGAAACCAAAGTAAATAAACGAAAAATTAAAGAAGCCCTTCTAATACAAGAACTTAAGTCTACATTGAACCAGCACCAAGGAACACTTTTATATCTATACTAATTATTCCTTAATGTTAACTACCATATAATAGATTAAATATTTACAGTGCTCCCTACATTCTTATACCTATCACTATTGTCGTCTCCACAGCTCATGATCAATAACGATCAATTTTTCAAATCTCATTCTTAACCATGATGACCTAAGGAGGTCGAAACGTTGTTACTTGTTTTGTGTTTTTAATTAAAAGTTTTTAATACTTGTATCAGCCATCTCTACCATATACTAAAACCATTAGCCTAATACATTACTACACACACATATATATATTTGATAACGTGCTGCCATCTGTAGGCCAACTTACAAAGTAATTTGTTTATAAAAGTACACACAAATCATATATAAATATAATAGTACTGTCTGTTGTATGTCCATGTAACTATTTCGCAGGGTGTGGATGGATATTCACCAAAATTGGTATGAAGGCTCATCAGGTACATGCGGGAAATACATACAAATTTTCAGTTTTGTATTTTGCGGTTTTTATGGACGTTTTTGCGTTCTTTACCACTACTTTGCCTCCTGTTGATGGATCTTCATGAAATGTGGCAAGAAGGTTTGTTGGGTCCATGGGGTTTCACATTTTGTGTTTTGCAGTTTTTATGGGCGTTTTTGCGTTTTTTACAATTACATATAAGGGAAGCAACTTTTCCTGTCCTAAGATAACCTTTCATTAATCATGAGTTTACATAACTTCCGTTCCGGAGACGGGTACTCCAGCTAGTGTATAAATATAACAAGTTAAGGAATGAGCATGATAAGATTATTAGAGTTGTAGTTTCATTTCACTGTACTAATAATAACAATAAAGGCTAGACAGGCACCGTATAAGATCTCTTAATCAACCCAAGAAACCTTTAGCCTGTGTAATTCGTATGAAAATAGGAGGGGGGGGGTAATGTTTGTTTTGCATTTCGCACAAAGCTACATGAGGGCTATCTGCGCTAGCCGTCCCTAATTTAGCAGTGTAAGACTAGAGGGAAGGCAGCTAGTCATCACCACTCACCGCCATCTCTTGGGCTACTCGTTTACCAACGAATAGTTGGATTGACCATCACATTATAACACCCCCACGACTGAAAGGACGAGCAGGTTTGGTGGGACGGGGATTCGAACCCGCGACCCGCAGATTGCGAGTCAAAGCGCCCTAACCACCTGGCCAGGCCTGGGGGTAATGTATTTCTGTGTCTGCAATAAATATTACTGATCATCTAACACGAATAATTAACAAACGCAGCTACAGCATGATAACATCTCAAAATAATATTTAAATTTACTGTTAACTTTTAGGCTAAATGATCGGTTAAAAGCCAATTGTCTACAGGGTGTTTTTTTTTTTTTTCATCGATATTTGTCATTTTTTTGTGT
>NW_013665978.1:660355-664704 GCF_000517525.1 Limulus polyphemus | reverse complement strand
AATAGAGAATTGTATTTTGATGCGGGAATGTCGAGAGAGGAAAACAGTCTACTTACATTTGTACACCTATAACTGATATCATGTTATGTCTGTTACTTATAACACTCATACATTTGAAATACACATAAATAACTGCAGTATATATACTCAAGGGAGAATGGTCAGATATCATTTCCTGAAACATTTGTACACCTGTAACTAATATCATGTTATGTCTGTTACTTATAACACTCATACATTTGAAATACACATAAATAACTGCAGTATATATACTCATGGGAGAATGGTCAGATATCATTTCCTGAAACCGAATATTAAACTTACACATCTCACATGGAAAATTACATAAAATAGCCATTGTGGTTGAATAAATGATTACTTAAAGGTATCTCCAACACGGTAGTAAAACCATAACTATTACACGGGTGTAGTGGTTGGGATGGGGGTTAGGGTTGCATTACGTAATTGAGAAAGCTCTTAGTAGCTCATGCATTGCTGTGTTTTACCTAAGGAAGGTTTGGTCGTTTGTTTGTTTTGAATTTCGCGCAAAGCTACACGAGGGCTATCAGCGCTAGCCGTCCCTAATTTAGCAGTGTAAGACTAGAGGGAAGGCAACTAGTCATCACCACCCACCGCCAACTCTTGGGCTACTCTTTTACCAAAGAATAGTGGGATTGGCCGTCACATTATAACGCCCCCACGGTTGAAAGGGCGAGCATGTTTGGTGTGACGGAGATTCGAACCCGCGACCCTCAACCTAAAGAAGGAAGACAGGGTTACATTTATCTAAAAAATGGCGTTACGTGATATTCGAACGGCCCCATTTAACATTTTTATACTAAGTGTTTATAAGAAAACAGAAACAAAACCGTTAAAATGGAAATTATTCTGGCTATAATATCAAAGGATATTGTATATGTAATCAGAGACAACTGTTTGCACTTTCAAAAGCCCCCCAGTGGCACAGCGGTATGTTTGCGGACTTACAACGCTAGAAACCGGGTTTCGATACCCGTGGTGGGCAGAGCACAGATAGCCCTTGTGTAGCTTTGTGCATAATTAAAAACAAAACAAACACTTTCAAAAAAAAATCGCTGTATAGTTTACATATTATCCAACAATAATGTGCTGTTTTTCTAACTTTCAAGTTAATGTTTTGTTTTCCTAATTTCCAATTTAATGTGTCGTTTTTATAATTTCCAATTTAATGTGTCCTTTTTCTAATTTCTAATTTAATGTGTAGTTTTTATAATTTTCAATTCAATGTGTCGTTTTCCTAATTTTCAATTTAATGTGTCGTTTTTATAATTTCCAATTTAAAATGTTGGTTTTATAATTTCCAATTTAATGTGTTGTTTTGATGGCCCGGCATGGTCAGGTATTTGCTTGTTTTGAATTTCGCGCAAAGCTACACGAGGGCAATCTGCGCTAGCCGTCCCTAATTTAACAGTGAAAGACTAGAAGGAAGGCAGCTAGTCATTAACATCCATCGCCAGCTCTTGGGCTACGCTTTTACCAACGAATAGTGGGATTGGCCGTCACATTATAACGGTCCCACGGCTGAAAAGGCGAGCATGTTTGGTGTGACCGGAATTCGAACCCGCAGATTGCGAGTCCAGCGTCTTAACCACCTGGCCATGTTGTAGAGTAGAACACTGTACTAATATTTACGAATGTTTTAGACTTTACATTAGTCCATTAACTGTAAAGCACCTTTTGAAATGATGCTATGGAAATCTTTCCTCCCATGTTGTAGAGTAGAACACTGTACTAATGTTTACGAATGTTTTAGATTTTACATTAATCCATTAACTGTAAAGCACCTTTTGAAATGATGCTATGTAATCATTAGTACAGTGTTTCACTGCATAACTTGGGAGGAAATATTTCCATAGCATCATTTCAAAAGGTGCTTTACAGTTAATGGACTAATGTAAAGTCTAAAGCATTCGTAATCATTAGTAGAGTGTTTCACTGCATAACTTGGGAGGAAAGATTTCCATAGCATCATTTCAAAAGGTGCTTTACAGTTAATGGACTAATATAAAGTCTAAAACATTCGTAATCTTTAGTACAGTGTTTCACGGCATAACTTGGGAGGAAAGATTTCCGAATGTTTTATAATTTGTTTTTCTATTCAGTCTTGAAAGTAAACAAAAAAAATGCGTCTATCGTCATAATCGCCTTTACAATTTCTTAAAAATGTATTCGTGTATCATCGTAATCACATATATAATCCCTTAAAATATTTCGATATAATTCAGCGTATTTCATTCTGAAGTAGATGTTGAGAACTTTAATTAGTTCACAAAACAGTCGCTAGGGCCGTCTCCCTTTGTGTATGTATATATATATATATAGTTTTATTTTGATTCTATTTGAACTCATTTATATCTCCACCTCATAATTTCCAGAAACATATTTAGCATGCTGGTTTGCTCATTGAAAAGGTCCATGGTTCGAGCTGTGATATGCTGCTGAAAACGCTCAGCATTTTCAGCATGGATGCCTTATAAGAGTGGCAGTCAGTCCCGCTAATCAGTAAACAGTCGTACACATGCGCAGAACGCAGCTAATTAATTGTCCTTTAGCAGTTCATGACGGATAAGCTTGGGATCTCTGGCTTGGACGTTTAACCCACGTGTCGCGCCCACATGGTGCTGTCCAGGTCGTAATGCCAAACTCAACATTACGGTTGATTCTGACAAATTAAACAAAAACAAGAAGTTTTGTAAATTAACTTATTGAAATAACTGAGTATTTAAAGGTAATGGTTACTTTGTTATAAAATCCTACCATTACTTGTAATAATATGTTTCAGTAAACTAAGCTATATATATTCCGATGTCTAAAACTAAGCTTTAATTTTTTGTTAACTCGTGGTGCTCCAGTGGGTCAGTCGTAATTTCACGATCTTATAATGCTGGAATATTGGGTTCGATTCCCCGTGTTGGACAGATAGCCTATTGTGTAGCTATATGTATATATGTTCGTCCATCAGATGTATAAATGATAGCCGTATTACTTATCAGGATTTTGTTATGTAGCCGTGAATGGCTAATAAATCCAATTTTTCCATGAAACCTTCCGTATTCTGAATTTGGAGCAACTGACCAAATCTTATTTTGTTAAACAATAATGTTAGTTTAATAACTTAACACTAGATGGCAAGTAGCGTTTGCTTCTCAATCTTTCCTACTCAGCCACATTCATTGCGTGAATGATGAAGAAAAGTCATTATGGCACGCTTTAGTTTGGGGTACATCAGGAAGCTTCATCTATATGTTTGCCTTACCAAATTAGCACAAGTTTATATTCCTGAGTAATCTTAGAGTTCATTCAACTGTGAATAAAGATTATGCCCCTCAAAAAACACGTGCAAAATATCGCACTTACCTAAACCTATGATACATATGTTAAAATATTCAATCATTTTTCTGTAATAATAACATTACGAAGAAAATGGGGTACAAATAAAAAGAACGTACTGATAAACATGATTAGTCTATAACGTCAGCTATTAGAGCTTATAACAACAACGATGAAAGATTGAGCACACGTGTAGTTCGACGTCACTGCAGGAGAAACAAATAATGCTAACCGAAATATGTAGAAAGCCAAATATGAGCGAATGTCAAGCCTTATACGTGTTGTTATACCTTTGTCCGGTTATTGATCGATAATTCATAGAAATGAAACATTAAATACTAATCTTTATATTTTAATATTTGCGAGTTTGAAAGCTTAAATAACGTGACAGCGTAAAGTACTGATACTTAACACACAACAAGCCCTTTAAGTAATGGCTAGAGTGTGAGGCTGCGTACTAAAAGGTTCGGCGTTCGAGGTGGGATGACGATGAACGCGATCCACACTTTCAGCAAGAAGCAGCCGCTGCCAGCTCTTTAAGTCGAATAGCGGAATCGACTGACACTTTTATAACGCGCCTACAATTGAAAGTGTTCTGCGATATTTTGTCTCTAACTCCGAACACTGTTCACTAGGCCACTCTCGGCCCTATGTTAAGATGAAATCGAAATAAAAATACGATATGAATTGTATATCAACCAACAACCTATAGACTAAACATAAAATACTTCTTGTAACTGTCATTGGAGAAGAAGAAGAAAAACGTGAAAATACTTCCCATATTCTGAACACAATTTAACATTTATATTAATTCTATGAATATTGTATATCAACCAACAACCTATAGACTAAACATAAAATACTTCTTGTAACTGTCATGGGAGAAGAAGAAGAAAAACGTGAAAATACTCCCCATATTCTGAACACAATTTAACATTTATATTAATTCTATGAATATTGTATATCAACCAACAACCTAT
>NW_013665978.1:656842-659637 GCF_000517525.1 Limulus polyphemus | reverse complement strand
TATATATATATATATATATATATATATACGCACGCACACACACACACACATTATCTTCTTCTCATCATTCCAAAATAACATTACAGATCATCTTTCTGCCAGCTCTCTACTTGTAATAGATAGACTGTCAACAATCATTTCAGCTCTAGATACATTATAACAAGAGTAGCCGTCAATTCCGTTATTCGGTTGAAAGTCCTTTTAGCGGCGAGTGCTGCTGGCTGGTTGCCTTCCCCCCTGTAGATATTAGCTCAGATTTATGGGTCACACTGACCTTGCCATTTAGGACCCTATGTTGCGAAGGGTGCCGTGGAGGTTGAAAATACAAATACTACATATTATTTCTATAGCCTATTGACCAGGTAGTTTTCGCTTGACGTAATTCACAAAAGTCTCAATATTTGAAAGTCCATCGTTCCTGGGCGTAGTCCGAACTGTCGGCGTTTTCTTTTCTGTTTTTCGCATTTCTACAAATTCTGTGTCCTACGGTATTTGTTTGTTTGAAGTTAAGCACAAAGCTACAAAAAGGTCTTTCTGTGCTCTGTCCACCACGGGTGTCGAAACCCGGTTTCTAGCGTTGTAAGTTCGCGAACATGCCACTAGGGGGCATACTCCGGTTATAATTCGTTCTTGTATTTTCTTCGGTTATCGAGTGAAAACTAAAATATCTTATTTTCCTCCAAACTACGCCCACTCTATCCACCCACTCGTGCATAATCTTTCAAAAGTAATATTAGTTAGGCTCAAAAGTCATTTCTTTTAAAACTACAAAAGAAGTATTCCTTTACGAATTTAAGTACACAAACTGTAAAACTTTGTGTACAAATCACACGAAATTCCTTTATCTCCGTCACTGTTTGTTTAATTCGATGATAACGGAAAACACATAAAAGTTTCAGAGAGACTGAATTAGTTACTGAAAAATCCGTTCTGCTGACAAACAATGTTGAAATATTTACACGTGCTACAAGAAGAGGATGAAAAGATCTTTTGATATAATGGTATCTTTAGACAAATTAAATCTGCTGCTACGACTTTCAGCTAAGCACGTTTCTATGGTAACAACCAAATTGCAGCATGGTCTGAAAAGGAAACCATAATTACTTCACATGTTATATATTCAAGTTTCTATGGATATACTTTGTTCTATAAGGCTGTCCACGTTTGTTCTTAAATACATATTGAGTTTAAATCAACCAATGATTTTTCCAGATGATCAAGCTTCAATAACCGGTTAAAACATCTAACTCGATAACCGGTTCTTCGTTTACACTTATTTATAGAATTTAAAAGTGAAATTTTTTTTAATACCAATGTAATCAAATACAGTATGAATAAGCTCTTAAACACTCGAGAGGTTGTTCGTACAGCATTTTAGTATTGAGAAGAATTATTATTAATAAAACTTCACATTTAAAGTCACTTCAAAAAAAATCCCTTGCCCGAGTAAAAGTACAATATCAAATTGTAGAAAGGGAAGAGAAACAAAAGGAAATCCAACTTGCAAAAGAAGCGTATTTGGTATGCAACATAACACAGTTTTGAAACACCCTGTTCAAACTTTCTTGAATAAAGCTCCTTAGGAAAAATATATTTAAGATATATTCATTTAGGTGTACGAGTTCCTTTATAACCATCCTATAGATCAGTTGATTAAAATGTATAGATTAATAGGTTTTGATTAGGCTTAGAACTTGATAAGTCAAATCATACAATAGACATGATACATTCACTTCAACAATCCCGAGTTTGTGTAATCGTCATATGTATATATATAGGTTTTCACCTCCTATACGATCATTGTAAATCACAACTCATTTGCGTTCTATTTAAATTGGGCGTGGCTGAAATGCACGTGCGTTTTTAAGAACATCGAGTTAGAAGTTATATAAATCATTCCTTTTTTATAATAGGCGAAACATACATAGCTGAAGTTTTTTTCTTACAGCTCCTATCGGCGTGAAATTAAAACATAAAAATGGATTGTTTGATATAAAATGTAAAATAGAAAATATAATAATAGTGAAAAGTTCGCCAAATGTAAATAATTTTATTAGTGAACACGAAAACAACGTTTCGGGCAACAGCCCTTCATAGGGTTTCTAGTCTCCACTAGTAAAATGATTTTTAACTTGACGAGCTTTCCTCATTATGATATTTTCTATTTTACATTTTATAATTTCCTCGCCCATTTCTCTTATTACTAGGACTAATTGTTAGACATAATATACAATATACATGCTGTTTAATATACACATTAAAAAACACAATCACGCCTGGGTAGTTCTTCGTCTCCTTATCTTCGGTGTACTGTCACGTGCACTCGAGGTGATACCGAAGCATCACCGAAATCTCAAGAAGTTGCCTTTTCAATCATGTTATTTAATTTAAATCTTTTCTTTTAATAAATTTGATTATCCTGGTTGTTTAATCTTCACTTTCAATTTGCATTGCGTATTTAAATTTTGCAAAATATTATCCCAAAAAGCTATTAGAGCAAAAGCACATTGGGTAATCTGTTGTGTCTACCGCGGAGAATCAAACTCTTAAATTTAACGTTGTAAATCCGTATATTTACCGCTGTCCCAACTGGGAATAACTATTAGTATATCTGGCTAGTCATATTCTGTTCCACGTGCTACATCGGATAGTATCATATTAACAAGACTTTCACCTGACACGTAGGGCACACTCGCTTTCTGATGAGAGATGTTCACGCCTGAGGTAATTAATAAACTGCTACACAAAGAATATTTAAATTATTTAGTAGAGATTGTTTTACTTTTTAATGATTG
>NW_013665978.1:649782-656131 GCF_000517525.1 Limulus polyphemus | reverse complement strand
TAAGATTATGTTATACAACTATTGCCAGACGACTTTATTCAGGTATTATAAGATTATGTTATACAACTATTGCCAGACGAAGTTAATCAATTTTTGCTAAATTATACTGTACAACTATAGCCAGACAACACAATTCAGGTATTGCTAGAATATGTTGTACAATTATTGCCAAACGATGTTTTCCTAACAACGTCATCTGGCAATAGTTGTATAACATAATCTATTATTACCCTAACAGCGTCATCTGGCAATAATTGTATAACATAATCTAGTAATACCCGGGTATTACTAGATAATGTTATACAACTATTGCCAGACGATGTTATTTGGGTATTGCTAGAATCTGTTATACAACTATAGCCAGACGGCGTTATTCAATTATTGCTAGATTATGTTATACAACTATAGCCAGACGACGTTATTCAATTATTGCTAGATTATGTTATACAACTATAGCCAGAAGATGTTATTTAGGTATTACTAGAATATGTTATACAACTGTTATTCAGGTATTGTTAGACAATTTTGATCAGCTGCGGACAGACGATATTATTCAACTCTTGACAGAGTCGTATTATGTGGCTTGTGCTGATGATTTCATTTTGATAAAAACATACTTTCTTTCTTGGTTATCGGCCGACAACATTTCTTAGCAGTTGTCAGACCATCTTACTTGGCTATTACCAAATACTTTATTTTGGCTAGTGTCATTTGTATTAGTTTGGATAGTACCAATCTGTTTTATATTGCTTGTGGCAAATGATATACTAAGCTGTTGCCAGAAAAGTTGTTTAGGCATTGCCAGATAATTCAATATGACGATTGTCGAATGATCGTAATCGGCTATTACTAGTACATATTACTTGGCTGTTACTAATAAATTTTACCTTAGTGTTGCCAGATTAATCTTACCCTGATCAAGTTCGTTCATCATCTAAATTATGACAGTCATTATGAAAGAGTATGGTAGTTAAGAAATAGGTTCTTTGTAAATTAGCTTACACTATAATTCAATTAAGGTAGTTGACCTTGCTGTGAGTGATTGATCACATTTGATTTAGTAAAGGGGTTAGATCAATGAAAACTCACGTTTTCTATAAGTTAAAAGCAGTTTATTTTGTTACAAGAGGGAATCCTCAGTAGTCGCGGCACTTGAGATTCTTTTAGGCAGGATTAAATTATATTAATCTATAAGACCTTTGTTTCCCCTTTTTATTAGCTAAATTTTTGTGCGCCAGCAATACCAAGCGTGGGGCGCGCGTATACCCGATTATATTTTTTACTCATTAGGTTCTCTAACAGCCTACCCTGAAATTGAAATTCTTTTAGGCAGGATTATAAGAAATTAATCTACGAGACCTAGGACGTGGTCAAATACATCAGTCGAAAGGGTTTGACCTCCTGAGTCGAAAACTGTAATTAAATCTCAAATCGGACAAGAGATGACGGAGCTAGGAGCTAAAAGTTTGTACTTGAAAAAACAAACAAATTCAGAGCTATTCTATAAACCACTATGCCGCGGCTAAACATGAATTATTATTTTAAAGTATGAAGTGGATATTTATTTGTTATCTTAAACGTTATCTTAATGTGACATTATTGTTATTCAATCAAACTCAGTTGTTGTATGTAACCAGATACTTTTAAACTCAAATAACACACTTATGTGTGAACACTAGCGTAAGAGTTTCTTACTTCTACTGTCCTGGATAACAACTTATTGATTTCCAAATGTTAAAGTACCAACCGCTAAATACGATGTTTCTTATTACAATACCGAAGAATTTTAAGATTAACTATCTTGTTCTTTAAAGGCATATTTATGGCCACTCTTAAGTGAAACTTATAGATTTTTGGTTCTTGTTATTCTGTGCCCAGAGGCTACTTTTAAATAAAATACTTCCGAAATGAGGATTTAAGAACTAGTGACATATGGTGTACAATCATCTCCATATCGATAACATTTAGTTGGTTTCAATAAATTATGAACGACAGAGAATAGTATGTAAATTATGGTAACTTTGGATATTTTTTTAGTCTGGGTTTACTTCAATATAACGGATTTTTAGCCTATGAAATGATTGGTTTTAGCGATCCTAGCGGCGAGGTAAAAACTTTTCAACCATGTTTCCAATGATCTACATTATTCACTGATTTACTAGCTGTTCCAGTGAGACTGCTGTAAG
The DNA here is from genome assembly GCF_000517525.1 of Limulus polyphemus. Lineage (NCBI taxonomy): Eukaryota > Metazoa > Arthropoda > Merostomata > Xiphosura > Limulidae > Limulus > Limulus polyphemus. The sequence continues at coordinate 653,945 of NW_013665978.1, read as the reverse complement.
TTTTCAGACTTACAACGATAAAATCTTGGATTCGATTTCCCGCGGTAGACAGTCCAATGTGACTTTTGCTGTAAAATATACAAAACGAAAACAAACTGTTCCAACCACATTTATCCCGGGCCTCAGGTTGTGAATTAACAAGCTCTCATTTATTCGGAGGCTCTTTTCATTACTGACCCCTGCTAAGATCACCAATTAGAAGTAGAGACTCTTTTCATCATTGACCCTTGCTAAGATCTTATACCAATCAGAATTAAAGACACATTCCATTCAAAGATGTAAAGAGTCGCGAAATATAAAAGCTCGCTCATTCACAGGCTGAAGCCTGAGATAAATGTGGTTGAAACAGCTAGTTAACAACTACTGGTACTCTAAAAATGTAATCATTTCATTGACCACTGATTGACAATTTTATTAGGACAACACCTAATATTCTCTTTTGCTTAGACGCACCACACAATAACATCAGACAGTACCAAAAAGTTTTGTTGATTGCAGCCCATTCATCGAGAAATAAGATCTACACTACTGATTAAAATATATCGGAAGAGTATCACTAGTGGTACACATGTATCAGAAGAGTATCACTACTGGTTCACATTTATTGGAAGAGTATTACTATTGGTTCGCATGTATTGGAAGAGTATCACTACTGGTTCACATGTGTTGGAAGAGTATCACTATTGGTTCACATATATTGGAAGAGTATCACTACTGGTTCACATGTATTGGAAGAGTATCACTACTGGTTCACACGTGTTGGAAGAGTATCACTACTGGTTCACACGTGTTGGAAGAGTATTACTACTGATTTACATGTATTGCAAGAGTATCACTATTGGTTCACAGATATCGGAAGGGTATCGCTACCGGTTCACATGTATTGGAAGAGTATCACTACTGGTTCACATGTATTGGAAGAGTATCACTACTGGTTCACATGTATTGGAAGAGTATCACTACTGGTTCACACATATCAGAAGAGTATTACGATAGCAAAAACGACGATTAGGTTCATCCTAACGTTGTTCTATCGTATTCAGACCTAATTTTTATTAGCATATTTTTGTCAAAGCCACACAACGGACTATCTTTACTCTGCCCATTACGGGTATCGAAACCCGTGTTTTAGCATCACATGCCCTCAGATTTATCGATGAGCCATGGGGGGTAGGGGAAGATGTAGTGTTTGTGGCCTGTATTAGTTACACGGATATAGAGGCAACAATGATCAGGTACACTCTGGATGTTATTAACCCTTCCAAAACAGAAGCAGTAAACCCAGTTATCCCTACCACAAGAATGTTTTCTAATCTCTTACACCACTTCCTGCTGCTTGCGCTGCTGGAGCAACCAAACAGGATCAAGTTCTTTTTTTTTCTCTCCCATTTACCGTACTATCAATATGGAAAAGAGGGGAGCGCGACTAGCGAGAGCATACCACTCATTTCTAGTCACTCGTTGAATACAGTTTGCATTCTAAGCGTCATTGAAGCTCTTCTTTTCTGACTGAATTTGATATAGTCAGTTTATAGATTGGCTGACGGCTACCATGCGACAGTTTTTGCTGTGTTATTCGAAGAGTGGAATTAAACGGTCAAATTCTAACTATGAACAAATTGAGGCACCTTTGATAAACTTTCATGGATTATGTTGCTCCAGTTTCCCAAAACTGGTAGGTTGCAGGAAAATGTCGAGGTAGGGGGACAGTAGAAAATGTACAAAATACACAATACTGTTAAGATTCTCTGCATCTAAAGCCCCTACCCCAATGGCTCAGCAGTAAGCCTGAACGTTTATAACGTTAAAAACGAAGTTTCGATACCTCTGGTGGGCAGACACAGAGAGTCCATTGTGCTTAACAACAAACAAACTGTATCTAAAGATTCATTAGTTGTGGCTTTAATCAGAATGTGGAATGTTCTGGAGGAGGGGGGGGGTTGTGTTGAAAAAGTTTGAGAACCCCTATGTATCCGACAGACTGTTACTTTTCCGCAGAATAACCAGATAATAACAGAATAAACATTGAGGTTGAATGTGTGTGAACTGCGATGTGAAATTATGAATAAGTAACGAAATTTCACAATTAACACAAATTTCCTGAACATATTGTTGTATTGTATGACAGCGATACACAGTGAAATTGGTAAAGTTGGGTTACTTGGTTGAAAATATACTTAATGTGTAACGACAGAGACTGGACTTATAACTAATATAAGAGAAAGTTTGGATTCTATGTGGGAAGATAGAAGTATAGTCACTTTTTAAAGGTAGAACAAGAACCTAACTTAGAGAATTAAACTGAGCTTAATAAATTCTAGGATCAGGATCGAAACAGGAATATTTTCACTAATGACTCACACTAGCACATCCTCAACAACTGGACAAATATAAAGTCAATCAGACGTAGTAGACTCCTTACTGGGCCAATGAATCGTAAAGGGTGGAATCTAACTCCAAGTGTGTTACTTCTTCAATCTGCTTCTGGCGATCGAGTGCAGAAGAGACATTACACTTACAGAGTAAATACCACCAACGCTCGTCACCCAGGAAATAATGAAATTGTACTCTATTTAAGTGCCCCTGTAAAACATTACAGCCCTTAAAAAATTTTAATACGTCAGTCACAGGTGTGCTAGTTCCCATTGTCTAAACTTGGAACTAGAACTGAACAAGAATTTTCTATAAATCGATATATATATATGTGTGTGTGTGTTGTATGTATGATATTAGGAAAACACATAGGTTCAAAAAATCAATTTAAAACAAAAATACAAAACCCTATAACCCTAAATTTAAGGTTCTGTTATAGTTGTTTTTGTGTGTGTGTGTATAAAATAGGAATTATTGGGAAGCAAATCTGTATAAGAATGTGACTAGAAGACTTAAAAGTTTTTTTTCTCTCGGACTTTTACCAACCAATGTTCAGCTGCCCCATTTTTCTGCGAAAGACATATTCCTTGCAGATTACCATTGTTGATATATTTTTACTAACAGATGTCTTTCAACAGTTGATCAAAGTAACAAACTTCGATAAATACTTTCCTGCTAAAAACACGTTATCAGTCCCCTTTGAAAGTCGTAGAAATCCTTGCTCTTACCATTTCTCCTGTAGACTACCAATAATTTGACTAAATCTTTATTTAATAGGGTTCAAACAGTTACTTGCTGGCACATCACATGGCAGTGTTTTGTCCATACGCAAGTACATGGAGTGTTCTACAATGTGTATGAAGGATTCTACTAAAGTGACCAAACAATGTGTGTACGTGTATGTGTGTAAAATAATATGAACTTCTGATGTCAAATCATACAGACTTATCTTTATTTAGCTACGTATAATGAATTTTAATGTTGATATCTTTTCATTAATCATCGTATATCTTAGTAAAAAGAAAGAATGATAATAATAATAATAAGTTTAATTCACGTAATTAGTGTTTCTTCTGGTTCATGTAGGAACAGTAAATAATATTATAGTTTAAAGCAAATAGTCGTGATAAAATAGTTTCCATTGTCAGAGTTAACAAACGAAACAAGAAACACGTAACAGCTCTAAATTTGAAGATCTGCTTCTGGCTTTCTTTGATGTTGCTTAAATATAACATGGCTGCTGGATCATACGTGCAAAGACCGGATACATTATCGCTCAATAGTTAGAAATAGATGAGCCGAAACTGGCATCGGGAATTCTTTTAAGATGATTTAGTAATAGGATAATGATGAAGAAAAAGGCAAGGAGCCTCAAGATTACATTTATATAAATTATCAAACAGTAAATTAGATAGAGTATACTTAAACTTCGTGATAGAAATCTTTACTATTAACATTTTTCTGTACTTAAGTTCTGTATAACAAATAGATTATAATATATAACTCACTCTACGAATTTCCCTGAGTAGCAAGGTTACTTCTTTCTGCATATTAGATACATCACTCAAGGGAAAATCTGTATCAGAATTTTTGGTGAAAAATATAAAAATGCTACAAAACAACACAAAAGTATAACAGAACCTTAACATTCGTTTAAGAAGCAGGTCCGATGGTTTTTGTACCGAATCGCTTCTCCACACGTTGAAGAAACAAACCCGATTGTTTCTGTGCCGAATCGCTTCTCCACACGTTGAAGAAACAAACCCAACTGTTTCTGTGCCGAATCTTTC
>NW_013665978.1:642575-648782 GCF_000517525.1 Limulus polyphemus | reverse complement strand
ACACATTAAAGAAACAAACCCAACTGTTTCTGTGCCGAATCTTTCCTCCACACATTAAAAAACAAACCCGATTGTTTCTGTGCTTCTCCACACGTACAAGAAATAAGAACGGTGGTTTCTGTGCAGAGTCGTTTCTCCATACGTTTAAGAAATAAAATAAAATATTCTTATATCATAAATTTCAGTCTCAAATTGTCCTCAGTGGGACAGCAGATTTACAACGTTAAAATCAGGAGTTCGATTCCCCTCGGTGGACATAGCAGATAGCCCGAATAAAAACACACACGCGGTCTCAAATCAATTTGTCATTCTTCGTATGAATGTGACTGCGTCACGACAGTACTACCTGTGTCATAGCACATCTCTTGTTATTGATGGAATGATTAAGTTATAATTTCAATACCAAAATGAAAAACTCTGTGTATTGAATAAATAGAGTTGTTTAAACATTTGTTTAACAAGTTAAAGCTTGGAATGGTCTATTCTTTAATTGAGGGGAGGGGGGTGTCTGTGAGCCAGACTAGTTTCGGATAATTCCACTCCTCATCAGTGACCCTGTACACTACCACCAATGAAATATCAGACCAAACCAAGCCTTCATACTAGTGAGGTATCGAAAATCGAACTGGTGTATTTAAGTGTTTTTGTGAGTGTGAAACACTTAAATACACCAGTTCGAACTCTGTGTATTGTTTTGACTACTGCATTTTATTTTAAGAAATGGAAAATGCTAGAAACGAGAAATTTAAGCCCATATACGTTTACATCATTTGGGATTTTATTTGAGGGAATGAGGATGCAAATCCTTACAAAGATCGAGAAGATGCTAGACTCCAAGAAGCTTTTGGCTTCTTCTAATCTAAAAAATATCCAAAAATGTGGCCCAGAATTAGATTGTAATTATAACTCCAATAGATACACAGTAAAGATATGAAACGGATACTTTATTGTCAGGTTCTTCTAAGTATTTTGAGAAGGGGATGCTCCTACTGCCCCTCCCCACTAAAGACAACCCTGTATATACAACAGTTTCAAATTTAACACGTATATGAAAGCTCTTCGCGTTGAAGAACATTAGAAAGGTGTTTTCGTTTCATTTTTCCACTACATTAATCAAACGAAAAGTGATATTCAATCAAAAATTGGATTACAGACAGAAACGTCCTTAGTGTGTTTTACGTCATAAAAAGTTCTTACAATAGAATACCATGGCTCCTAGCTACTGCGGCTGTTGCCATGACATCGTCATGAAATTTTCAAAGCAATAACGTCAATTTGTCAAAAACAATCCCACGTGCAAAGTTACATCATACGTGCTACAGTCAACAATCTTTTAATCCTGACTTTAGTCATGTTTTTTATGTCAACGATGTATGTATGTATGTTCTGAAGTTAAGCACAAAGCTACACAATGGGGTATTTTTTGCTCTGCCCACCACGGGTATCGAAACCCGGTTTATAGCGTTGCAAGTTCGCAGATATGCCGCTGTGCCACTAGGGAGCTTATGTCAAGGAGAACAGTTATATAATGTTTATCAAAGCCAACAGAAAATTAAAATATCAGGTGTTTTTTTTAAACGAACTTGTTTACTTTACAATTTGTGTCAAAAATAATTTAGCAAGTAGAATCAGTTTGTATACTTACCACTCTGCCTGTAACGGTGTTTCTCGAAAATGACTATTGCATATCTCACCAAATACGTTTCCTTTTAATGGATAGATAACTTTCGAAATTTCGATGTCATAAAGAAGTTCCAAGGAACAAATACCCTTGAGAAATTGATGTGTGGAGGCTACTTAGCTCACGTATTACTTATTGCTATATATATATATGTAATATATTGAGAAATTCGAAACATAAAAGAAGATGCTTCAGAAAACCGCGATGTCGTGGGAAGAACAGGGAAGATAAGTGGTGTGAATCGATATAAATAGAAAAATAAAGCACGTGATACATTATCCATTTCTTGAAAGTTTCTGAGGATATGCTAGTTTATCGATTGCTACAATTTAAAAATGGAACGAAAAAACATTTGCACAGAGTAAAACAGAAATGGAAAGACAGTAAACGAATATTTTTAAAAAGTGCTTCTATGAAGCTTCGTATTTTCTAAGACAATTTGAGCTTTAACAAAGCGTCTGAAAATCATCTTTGTCAACATTGATAAAAGCAAATAATGAATATAAATCTTTAGTGTGAAACTCAAATGTAATTCAGTTTATACTCTTCAATAAGCTACTTTCTGATGAGAATGCAACTGTAGGACCTAAAACGTTTTTACAAATATGATCTTAATAAGCTGAATGTATTATAATCTTAAACCTAAGTAACGCCTTAAGCACATACAGTCAAAACCCTAGGGTTCATGCATAGCAGCCCTTAATTGTGGACTACTCACTAGAGAGAAGGCAGTTTGTCTGCAGCACGCGCCACCATAAAGGCTTTGACTGTCACTCTTATAAGGCGCCCACAGTTGATAAATGGAGAGAGTTTAGTGGCACGGAGACGTAAACTTTGGCTCTTCCAAGGCACAGGTCAGCTTGCTAACCGTAGGATCACGCCCAGCCCAAAAGAGACAGTATTGTCTTCTCAAAACTTAACTCTTTTTTTTTTCAGATATTTTAACAAAATGAGGCATCAGGTATAAACTGCAGGTAAGCTCCAAAAATATTCGGCCTATATTTACAATTACTGTAAACAAATTAGGAATGTTACTAAAGCTTCATATTCTACGGTCTTTCAGTGTCTTTAAAAATACCTCACCCTATATTTCCTTGTTTTCTTTTGGGGGCAGGAGGAGGAGGAGTATGTAAAGTTGTTTTATGCTAGAAAGAGTAAGGGGACAGTAGAGTAACTTGAAATACGAGAAGTAGCGTTATATTTGAGTTAGTAACGACACAGGATTCCATATTCTTGAACTTGTATTTTACGTTTACTTACATGATTGCTTTCCGAACTAACCACTAATTGCTGGATCTTGTCATTCTTAAAGTTTTGGCCTGACATAATCAGGTGATGGCGCTCGACTCGCAGTCTGTGGGTCGCGTGTTCGAATCCCTGTCGCCAACATAGACGTTATAGTGTGACGGTCGGTCAATCCCACTGTTCGTTGGAGTAAACCAAGAGTTGGGGGTGGGTGGTGTTGACTAGCTGCCTTCCCTTTAGTCTGTTACTGCTAAACTAAGGATGGCTAGCGCAGATAGCCCTCGAATAACTTGGCACGAAATTAAAAACAAACAAATAAATCAATCTTAGTTTCAAAACCTTTCGTTATGGAACTAGTCTGTACATTTAATCGTGTAATTACTGCTAAGATTCGTATCGACTCCTTCGAATTTGAATAAAAAAAAGTTTCTAAACTACTTACGTAGAAAATTTTGTGTGGAACCAGAACTTTGTTTAATTACAGTGTCTATAATAACACGTAGTCACACACACACACATGAATTTCAACAAAAATACCATCAGTATTACTGACTAACTGATACTGGTGTTTCCCTGCATTTTACATAGAAAATTAAGGATTTCATGTAACGTTATGGTACAAATCCTAAAATTACTCAATGTATCCCACCAGTAACGAATTGTAGAAACTAAGAAGTCGGTAATTTAAAGGTTAAGGGGCTCTTTTTAGTTTTTAATAGTGTCATTCCCAAATAATTTATTTATTTAATTATTTTATTTAGTAAAACAAATAGACTGTTTCATTGGAAGTAACATCAAAGGTCAAATGTTGTACCTTCAAAAGGTTAAGGCATATCCTCTGATGATATTCACACAATTTATGATATAATTTTAAAACAATGTCATGTAGTCTATAAGTTTGGGCGTGGCAAAGCCTTAGTGGCGGCGGGTGCTGCTGGCTACCTAACTTCTGGTGAGTAGCTCAAAATTAGGGACGGTTTTCAAACCTTGTCGTTTAGCTCACAGCGTGTAAGGTGTCCAGGTGTAAAATTCCATTTCCATTGGTCGTTATAATGACTTCAAATTATCTTATTTTATGACTCACTCGCAATTCTTAGCTCACTAGATTATTATTGGTTCAGCTATACACTAATGATGTCCATTTTGTAATAATAAAGTCTCAGTGTGTTGCTCAAAGGCAAAAATAACGCACGTATTTTGTGCAAAAGATAAAAGAGCAAGTTAATATATAAAACTATAATGTTAACTCGCTTATATAATACACTTAATTTTTCTGGAATGTTCCAAAGATTTGTTCAAAATAGGCAACTACATGCGGATAATTATTTTGTACGTCCATGTTTCATGGAATATATATTTGGTGGCAGTCCATTGTTCACACATAATGTATCAGCCTGTTGTTTAAAGGGTTCGGCATGGCCACAAAATCCACACTCTGGGGCAATGGATTGGTTATATAGTGATGGTCAAATCGTGCTACTCGATTAGAGTAGCTCCAGAGATGGCGATGGGTGCTGTTTACTAGCACCTTTCCTCTAGTTTATCAGTTCAAAATTAGGGACGACTAATGCAGATAGACCCTGTGTAGTTTTGCACGAATATCCGACATGAACAAACTATTGTTTAACACAAGCAGTATCAGCTAGTCTACTGTTCACAATAAACGGTATCGGTCAACCGTGCATGGATTATACGGTGCCGTTCCAATATATATACTATTATTCCAGTATATTGTGTCAGTCTGCTGTTTGCATGATATTGTTCTTATTGTTTGCAGTATACGGTGTCAGTCAGTTGGACGGAATAAACAGTGTCGGGGTATTGCTTTCAACACATTTTATTATCTGGAATATACCGTTTTGGCATATTGTCTGGAATATAAAATGCCAACTACCGTCTGACAATATGATGCCCATCTATTGTGGGGAATATACAGTTCCAATATATTATCCAGAATTTATAGTATTACACGAGATTATAGAAAAAAAGTTATAAATTGTATAAACTATAAACATTTTAAAGGTAATAAATGTTAACATTCTTATGGATACCGAAGTTAAAACAATACTGAAAATCACAACCCTCGTAAATGAGCATTACCATTTGTTTCTTGAGTTTTTCAGTCCATTGTGTTAGCATTTCCAAATGGACTTTGAATATGAACGTATAGTAATACGTAGTATACTGTAGAGTAGTGTATAGTGAAACGTAGTGTAGAAAACTGTAATGTATAGTAATGCATACAGGGGGCTGAGTATGTTGTATTAAAACAAATTTGAGTTTACAAATCGGCAAGTTACGTGGCAACAACAGCCGCTATATAGTCATGGTAGAACGGAATGTATCACAACTACATTTTGACATTGTAGGTTGTATAATGCCACTGCAAATTAATCGCTTTAGGGAAGGCTATGTAACAGCCCTTTCTGGCACAAATTTGGTACATCCAGATCATAAAGATTTTTTCAGATCGGGAATTTAGAATTTGCGAAAGGAGGATATCCCTTGTATTTATTAGCATTGAAAAGCAAAGGAATATTGAACAATTTGGGGCAAATCGTACCTCAGCTGTAGCAAGCATAGAGCAGCGGCTTGTTTATATTCCACAAAAACAAAGGTCAGTGGGAAAAGCCATCCTTGTTTCCCAGGCAACAGTAAGTAACATAACCAAGAAATATGGGTTCACCATGATAAGATTTCTAGTTATACCTCCCATTTAACCTTTTAAAGTTGAGCTGGAGTCTATAGTGATATAGATCGTAGTATGAGACATGCTTGCTCAGCAGGACAATAAATGCATTAATCCATATTAAGCCGGGTTTAAGTGGTGATTCTCTGGTTTAAACCATGGGCTGATAAATGAATTAACAGAGCCCATGGTTAACCGGGTTTAAGTGGCGATCCTCTGGCCGAAACGATATGGGCTGATAAATGCATTAAAAGAGACCATGGTGAGCCGGGTTTAAGTGGTTATCTTCTGGCCGAAACGCTATGGGCTGATAAATGCATTAACAGAGTCCATGGTGAGCTGGGTTTAAGTGGATATTCTCTGGCTGAAATTATGTGCTGATAAATGCATTAACAGAGTCCATGGTGAGCTGGGTTTAAGTGGATATTCTCTGGCTGAAATTATGTGCTGATAAATGCATTAACAGAGCCCATGGTGAGCCGGGTTTAAGTGGATATTCTCTGGCTGAAATTATGTGCTGATAAATGCATTAACAGAGCCCATGGTGAGCCGGGTTTAAGTGGATATTCTCTGGCTGAAATTATGTGCTGAT
>NW_013665978.1:636857-641911 GCF_000517525.1 Limulus polyphemus | reverse complement strand
GATTTTATTTTACTATCTCAGGTAAAGTGGGTAGCTAGCTGCTGATTTTATTTTACTATCTCAGGTAAAGAGGGTAGCTATCTGTCGTCCCCAGATAAATCTCTGATTACAAAGAGCAGTTTTGCTTTTTTTCTCTCTCTCTTTCAGGTTTTGTTCAGTTTATCAAATGAAATATTTGACGTCAATAGGATATTCAAGAAAAATATGTTGTTTATCGTTTAGAAGCTTGGCTAAATGGGAACTAGATTACCATGGCAACAAAACAACATAAAACCGGATCCTGTTCATCATTAATCGATAAAACTATTGCACTGATTTCAAAAGGTTCAGTGAAATCCCCAGTCATGAAACTTAATGTTTTGGAAACATGCCAAAAAAAATACAATCTTTACATTTAATGTTCATTATTCAAATTAGTATATGTAGATGCTTATAATAGATTATGTTCGCACTCTGTTTATTATAAACGTTTTGGTTTCATGTTTAAACGCGTAGAAATCTTTGTTATCGAAACATAATCCTTGTTTCTGATTGTTGTTTTTCTATTGTGATTATTAATCTCTAATTGCCTGAGAAGCTTGCAACTTGCAGCTGATACCACAGAGCGTTCGGAAACCTTCACTTTACAAAGTATTTAGCAACCAGTACAAGAAAGTGGGTCAGGGATGGGCTTCATACTTTAATTCGATGAGTAAAAACTCTATATAATTCCCTGTATGGATTAGACAGGAACAGAAACGTACAATTTGTTGATCGGCTTGCTTTAATGATAGAAGGAATGCTATACACATTACATTCACAGTCTTTTATTTACAGTGTTAATTTGTAACATTTCGACAATAGGTCCTCACCGGGAAAATGACAACTTGTCAAGAAAGGATTGTAATAAAATGAATCGTACATGGAAATATTCCTTATTCTTTGTTTCGATATTTATACCCTGAAATCGTTTCGAACCTTGTGTGGTGTGATATTTGGGTATTTATATCCTAAAAGTTTTTCGAACCTTGTGTTGGTGTTATTCGAAAAACTTATAGGATATAAATATCGGAACCTTGTGTTGGTGTTATTCCGATATTTATATCCTATAGGTTTTTCGAATCTTGTGTTGGTGTTATTCCGATATTTATATCCTATAGGTTTTTCGAATCTTGTGTTGGTGTTATTCCGATATTTATATCCTAAAAGTTTTTCAAACCTTATGTGATGTGTTATTCCGATATTTATATCCTATAAGTTTTTCGAACCTTGTGTTGGTGTTATTCCGATATTTATATCCTATAAGTTTTTCGAACCTTGTGTTGGTGTTATTCCGATATTTATATCCTATAAGTTTTTCGAACCTTGTGTTGGTGTTATTCCGATATTTATATCCTAAACGTTTTTCAAACCTTATGTGATGTGTTATTCCGATATTTACATCCTATAAGTTGTTCGAACCTTGTGTTGGTGTTATTCCGATATTTATATCCTAAAAGTTTTTGAACCTTGTGTTGGTGTTATTTCGATATTTATACGCTGAAAGCGTTTCAAACCTGGTGATGTGTGTTGTTTTATTCCTTTCTTTGCTGAGAGAAGATAGAATATAGTAGTATGACGTCATATATGACATACAGCACTGTCCAGAGGATTGGTAATGAATACAGCTGAGTTTCAACTTTTGCATTTGTTCTCAAATGTGACACAGAATATTATGTTTGAATGTAAACTACAAAATTCGAAAGATTTTGCAACTTCTGATCTAATATAAAAAAAATAATGTGTTGTATATCATATTATATTATATTACTAGCATACATTTTCTAGATATTGTGTTACACCAACACCTGACGCGGGACTTGACTGAAACTCTAGTGATGCTGGTGTTGAAATACTACAGAAAAATTGGCGCCATAAGAAACCCCATAACATTGGTTTTGTTGGGCTCAGTTACTTGCTCTGTTTGATAGCAGGGACGTGTATGGCCACCAAGTAGTTTGTATATTAAAATGTTAGAAACAGAGAACAGGTTAACGTTGTTGGTAAAAGCTCTTCATCTGATACCATCTCTGACGTATAGAGGAAAAATAAGTGTTATTATTAATTGAGTTAAATATTTACACTCTTTAGTTACTACAGTAATAAGGCACTCTTTTAACTATATTCAAATGCTAAAAATATAGTGTTAAATTTTAAAAATACAAAAATAGTTTTAAAACTATATATCGTGAACTGAAGAGAACGACGTATATAAAATATTTATATATATATTTTTTTTCTGCCTGGAAAGCAACAAGAATATTGATCTCTATTCACAGACATCCGTTTCGTTTATTTGTGCGAGGTGAATTTAGCTCTATACATAAAATCGTCTTCTTTTTGGACGCAAGACCAATAATTTTGCCGTGAAATTAAAACACAAGATCACTTTATCGAGACGTTGTAAGAAATTAAAACATAAGATCGCTTTATCGAGAAGTTTAACAACTTAAAACACAATACCACTTTATCGAGACGTTGTAAGAAATTAAGACATGAGATCACTTTATTGACACTTTGGTAGAAATTAAACACAAAATCATTTTAATGAGACATTCTCAGAGATTACAATACAAGAGTACTTTATCGAGATGTTGTAAGAATTTAAGACAAAAGATCACTTTATTGAGACGTTCTGAGAAATTAAGATACAAGAGCACTTTATCAAGACATTTTAAGAAATAAAGACATAGATCACTTTATCAAGACGTTGTAAGAATTAAGAAACAAGATCACTTTATCGAAACGTTATAAGAAATTAAGACATAAGATCACTTTATCAAGATATTTTAAGAAATAAAGACATAGATCACTTTATTGAGACGTTGTAAGAAATTTAGACACAAGATCACTTTATCGAGACGTTGTAAGAATTAAGACACAAGCACACTTTATTGACACTTTGTTAGAATTCTAATACAAAAATCTCTAATGGCATTTTTGAAAGAATTGAAAGCACGAGATCACTTTTTGACGCTGTGTTAGATATTAAACAAAAATACCTTTAATGATATTTTGTAAGATATTAAAACACAAAACTCTCCATCAGCTCAGTGGCGAGTCTACAGACTTAAAATTCCAACAATTAGGTTTCCATATTTATGATGGGTCCCTCGATGAAACAACGGTAAGCCTACGGACTTACAGCGCTAAAAATCCGGGTTTCGATTTCCCACGGTAGACACAGCAGGTAGCCAAATGTGGCTTTGCTCTAAAACAAACAAACAAACTTATAATGGGCAGAACAGAGATAGCCAATTGTGTAGCTTTGTGCTAAACAACAACCAAACTAAAAAACATGAAATCACTTTAATGGCATTTAGGTTAGAAATTAAAACATGACATCACTTTAGTGGCATTTTTGAAGAAATTAAAGCACAAGATCGCGTTTTTAACACTTTGTTAGAAATTAAAATGCAAAATCAATTTGTTGGCATTTTGTTAGATATTAACACCCAGTTCTCTAAACTTCAACCCATAGTCCACGTCTTGGAACACGGTAATTGTTTAAGTAGGAGATTTTGCCTGATAGGATGAAGTACTATGGGGATTTAGGGGGACCTGTGATCATTATGTAACAGTAAAGCTTATCAAGAATCCTGAGAAAGAAGCGTCTAACGAGACTCTAGTAAGGTCACGAGAGGCCTAGCAAGCCGGTGACTATTATACTTGTTGCCTAAAAATACACGCAGAAAGTCTCGAACAGGACAGCTTCCAAGGAATCAGACGAGGATCACAATTGGAAAACGACTAAAAATTATGATTTAAAACATGGGAACAATATGAGGCAATGTTGAAGAAATCAGACGAGGAACACAATTGGAAAACGACTAAAAAGTACGAGTTAAAACATGGGAACAATATGAGGCAGTGTTGAAGGAATCAGACGAGGAACACAATTGGAAAACAACTAAAATATACGAGTTAAAACATGGGAACACTATGAGGCTAGGTTGAAGAATTGGTGTACCTAACAAAGAAAGACAGCTGAACTTAGTAGGCACCTTCGAAACAAAACTCAAGGATAATGGGAGATAGAGTACATAAAGACTTTGCCTTGATGTACAAGGGGGCAAAAAACTCTTGTCATTGTGTGGCCTTCCTTTTAACCCCATACGCTTGAGAAAAGGTAACCAAGGTCCGATTTATTGACGAAATGATTATAGAGATAACAGTGCACCTATGGCAACAGAATTTGGTACAAGTGTAAGCTCTCCAGCAAGATAGGTGAGAATAAGAGAAAGAGAAACTTTATGGAGTTTCGCAAAATGCTGATCACAACATGCCTCATCGGGAAAATGTAATTGTATAGGGCGACTTCAATGGTCACTTAGGAACAAATAGGTCATGATGTAATGGTATTTTTGGATCCTTTGGTTTGGGAATAGAAACATAGATGAAGAAAACTCACTTGATTTCTGTGTCATAAACAAAATTGCGATCATGGATACTTTCTAGTGTCATCAAGAGTTTCATAAATGGACATAGTATCTTTAGAACCGGGAGTTAAAAAGGTACACGGAAAAACTTGACCACCGATGTTAAAGTTATTTCATCACTGTACATGGACTCCTATCGTCGGGTAGTTGTCACGAAGATAAATCTTAATGTGTCACTAGTACGAAGGCAGCCTTGACTGTTTAAAAATCTTAGAGAGGATGAGATGAAAAGATAATTGCTCAGTAAGACTGAGGAACGTGCCCCCTTTGAAGATGCTATGGAGAATAATGGTAGATATTTCGTGAGAAGGCGGCAAAGATCACTGAAGATAGTGTTGACATTATGTGGATCTGAGGAACTAAGGAGAGGACCGCCTATTGAAATGACTAGGTGAAAACAACGGTTAGAAAAAAAGCTAAAGCTTTTAGAAAATGTATGAAGCATAAATCGGATAAGAATCGTCAGGAATATATTGAAAACCAAGGACTGAATATACTAAAAATCGAGGAAGCCAACGTTTTATCTAATAATGGTTGGAGACGGCTTGAATGGGTAATGAAGAAAAACTTTAATATAAGTTTATCATAACAGCAAAT
>NW_013665978.1:624424-635885 GCF_000517525.1 Limulus polyphemus | reverse complement strand
ATTTGCTGTTATGATAAACTTATATTAAAGTTTTTCTTCATTACCCATTCAAGCCGTCTACAACCATTATTAGTCTCAAAGTGGGTTCCTCGTCATCGAATTTGAATTCAACGTTTTATCTGCTCCTAGGTTATAGAGAACGCCTAGATATTTGAAGCTGTTTTAATATTGTCCCCTTTGTCACAAAAAGTGCTTGTTGTGGAATACAAGATAATACCATTATTTCTAGCTTCAAGACATTTAGCTTCAAGCCATATCTCCTGGGAAAAGCTTGGAAAAGATCATGAAGAAGCTTTCTTTGGAACACGAAAGCTTGTGTACACACTGGCAAAATCTTACAGCAAGGGAGTCAAGAGCTTCCTATAGTTATTGAAGACAATGACGGCAACGTTTTGGCTGACCTATTGAAATTGACTGGAGATGAAAAGTGTAGTATGAGTGTCTCCTGAACGCTGAGGAGGATAACCCTTGAAGCTTGAATGCCAGAGGAGGACACAGAAACAAGCAAAGGCCCATATGAAGCCATGTACAAGGAAGATCCTATCTCCTTGGATGAGGTCAATTGGGCAATGCAACAAATGAGAATAAGAAATTCCCAGGACAAGATGACCTGCCTACAGATATCTTTGAATATGGTGGGGGAAAAGCATGTTGAGATGGCTACAACGAATCTTCAATGCAATATGGGAGTAATATAATATTAATAGTAGTAGACTGGTAAAGGCAATTATCTGCCCCAAAAACAAGCAGAAATGTGTTTTAGGAAGTGTGATAATCTCAGATGCATATTTTTGCTATCTCATATTAATAAAATCTATGAAAAATACCATAAAGAAGGCTAAGAGTCTGTGATGAGAAGAAATGAGTGGCAACATAGTCTTAGACCAGGAAGAAGTACCACCGACTTAATTTTCTGTTTTAAAGTGATTTTTGAAAATCCATGGAAGCATAACGAGTATTTGGCTCTCCAATATCTGGAAAAAGCATTTTACAGAATCCCTGGAAAAAAACTGTTGTAAACGATACAGAATACAGAGTATATAATACCTCCTAATCTTTATCAGGCAATAAGGAAATATGGAGCATGTATAAAGTTTGTTTAAAAACTGTGAGCAGGGAAAGAGCACTGGTGTTAAGTAAACATTGGTGTACTGCAGAGTAACTTACTCTCTCTCCACTCTTGTTCATCATGAAGTAAATACTGGTGTACTGCAGAGTAACTTACTCTTGTTCATCATGAAGTAAATACTGGTGTACGGCAGGGAAGCATGCTCTCTCCACTCATGTTCATCTGGCTGATGAATCAAGTACTGAAGGAAATGAAATTGTACACTCCGCCCAACTGTAATATTTTGAATTCTGAGACACTTGCATATGTGTATTATTAGTATTGTTACATCTACTGGGAAATAGTTACAGGTACTTATAGGTAAATGGTACAAAGTGCTCGAAGAATTCGGCTTGAAGCTAAATGTCTTGAAATCAGAAATGATGGTGTTGTCTCGTATACCAAATGAAACACTTGTGGCGGATGGAACAAATATTAAAGCAGACAGACAGCTTCAAATACCTAGGAGTCCCTTTTAACCAATGGGCAGATAAAAAACATGCAATAAATAAATTGATAAGCCAAATCAGCATAAACGTATGCATGCTTTATACGCTGATGAGGAACAAATACACACCACAGAAAGTTAAGGTTACCGTATATACCACCATATTCCAACCTCTACTGTTGTATGGGAATGGGACATGAACGTTTAACACTAAAACAAAAAGTAAAGTCCAAACAGTCGAAATGAGAGTCTTCCGCCTTATCAAAGGTGTCACATACAGACACAGAATGAGAAATGATAATATTAGATCAGAGCTGGGTGTGTTGATGGTGACTGAAGAAGCGCCGCTGGGAGGATATGGCCACCTCAAGCAAATGGGGGTAAAGATAATGCGTCTAAAGTGGTTCCTGTGGAAACTAAAAGGACGGAGACCGCTAGGACGCCCTCGGAAACAATGGATAGAGAAAGTGGGAGAGGCGATGGTTTGTAGAGGAATCACGCTGAGCACAGGGTCGATAAAAACAGGAACAGATGAGCAGCTTTCTACACAGACAAGCCCTGGGCCTACTTGATGATGATGATTAAAGCATAAAATCATTTATTGGCATTCTCGTTAGATATTAAAACACAAAATCAGTTTATTGACATTTTTGTTAGAAATTAAAACATAAAATCAATTTATTGGCATTCCTGTTAGAAATTAAAACATAAAATCAATTTATTGGCATTCCTGTTAAATATTAAAATACGGGATTACTTTATTAACATTTCGTTAGAAATTGAATCACAAAAATCACTTTATTGGCGTTCTTGTTAGAAACTAAAACACAAAATTATGCCCCCCCCCCCCAGTGACACAGCGGTATGTCTGCGGACTTAGAACGCTAGAAACCTGGTTTCAATACCCGTGGTAGGCAGAACACGGATAGCCCATTATGTAGCTTTGTGCTTAACTTCAAAAAACGACAACACAAAATTACTTTTTTCACATGTCGTTAGAAAATAAAACACAAAATTACTTTATTGACATTTTGTTAGAAAATACAACACAAAATTACTTTATTGCCATTTTGTTAGAAATTAAAACATAACATCGCTTTATTGGCATTTTGTTAGAAAATACAACACAAAATTACTTTATTGTCATTTTGTTAGAAATTAAAACATAACATCGCTTTATTGGCATTCTTGTTAAATATTAAAATACGGAATCACTTTATTAGCATTTCGTTAGAAATTGAATCACAAAATCACTTTATTGTCATGTCGTTAGAAAATAAAACACAATATCACTTCAATTGTATTTTTGTAAAAAATTAAAACAAAAGATCGCTTATGGAGACTTTGTTCGAAATTATACAGCTTCGTTTTACCGAAACGTTGTAAGAAATTAAGATAATCAACGGTGTACTAAGTCATTCGTAAAAGCTGTCAGAAGTAGGATTTGCGTTCATATTTTTAATTGCACGGAGCTGTGATAACATTCATATGAAGTGTAGAGAAAATCAATAGGTTATCATACGCTCAACGAAGTAGAACAACATTGTTGAAATTAGAAAGCGGCACTCGTTCAGTGTTGTCTCGACGAAGACAAGTCTGGCGATGCTTGCTATAACAGGGTATTCATGTTTTCTGTAACAGGGTATTCATGTTTGCTGTAACAGGGTGTTCATGTTTGCTGTAACAGGGCGTTAATGTTTGCTGTAACAGGGAGTTAATGTTTGCTGTAATTGGGAGTTAATGCTTGCTGTAACAAGGTTTTAGTGTTTGCTTTAACAGGAAGTTAATGGTTGAGTAACATAACAGGGTACAGATGCTTGCTGTAACATGGATTTAATGTTTATTGTAACATGATGTTTATATTTACTGTAACAACGAGTCATGTTTGCTGTAAAAGGGTGTTAATGCTTACTGTAATAGGGAATTTATGCTTGCTGTAAGAAATAGTTAATGTTTGCTGTAATAGGGAGTTAATACTCACTGTAACAGAGAGTTAATGCTTACTGTAATAGGGAATTAATGCTTGCTGTAAGAAATAGTTAATGCTTGCTGTAACAGGAAGTTAATGTTTGCTGTAATAGGGAGTTAATACTCACTGTAACAGAGAGTTAATGCTTGCTGCAACAGGGTATTAATGCTTGCTGTAAGAAAAAATAGTTAATGTATGGTGTAACAGGGAGTTAATGTTTACTTTAATAAGGTGTTTATGCTTACTGTAATTGGAAGTTACTACTTGCTGTGACATGGAGTTAATACTTCTCATTACTTTGCATTCTGGCATAACTCCCGAGATGTTTCGTGGGTTGATTTTTTTCGTTAACATTCTTTCCTGATTTAAATCATAATATCCAACATTTGAATCAGATGTGTTATTTTGATATATATTTCTTTATAGATAGCATATACACACAATCTAGAACTCTGTTAACGTTTTATTACTCACAAATTCTTTTAGGGTCATCGACCTACACACGGAAGTAAGTGTATCACGTTTTGACGAAAGTAACTGTGTATTGTTTCTATCTATTTCTACTTAATATAGCTATCTTTTTCTATCTCTCTGTATCTCTTTTTATCTATGTAATTGTTTCTTCCCCTCTATTTGACTATCTATCTGCCTATCAGTGCGATAGACACCGTTGCAGGATAAACTGAATTATCAAGTTTTACACTGTATAATTATCAAGTCTTGCATTACATAGTTATCAAGTGTTACACTGTATAATTATCAAGTCTTGCATTACATAGTTGTCAAGTTTTACACTGTATAATTATCAAGTCTTGCATTACATAGTTGTCAAGTTTTACACTGTATAATTATCAAGTCTTGCATTACATAGTTATCAAGTGTTACACTGTATAATTATCAAGTCTTGCATTACATAGTTGTCAAGTTTTACACTGTATAATTATCAAGTCTTGCATTACATAGCTATCAAGTGTTACACTGTATAATTGTCAAGTCTTGCATTACATAGTTATCAAGTGTTACGGTGTATAACTATCAATTCTTCCACTCTATAAGTACCAAGAGTTACACTGTATAACTATCAATTCTTCCACTCTATAAGTACCAAGAGTTACACTGTATAAATATCAATTCTTCCACTCTATAAGTACCAAGAGTTACACTGTATAACTATCAATTCTTCCACTCTATAAGTACCAAGAGTTACACTGTATAAATATCAATTTTTCCACTCTATAAGTACCAAGAGTTACACTGTATAACTATCAATTTTTCCACTCTATAAGTACCAAGAATTACACTGTATAACTATCAATTCTTCCACTCTATAAGTACCAAGAGTTACACTGTATAATTATCAAGTCTTACAATACATAAATATTAAGTCTTGCAGTGTACAGTTATCAAATCTCATAATGTTAAGTATCAAGCCTTACAGAGTATAATTATCAATTTTTACAGTGTATAATTATCAAGCCTTACAGTGTATAATTGTCAAGTCTAACAGTGTGGGATTATCAAGCCTTACAGTGTATAATTGTCAAGTCTAACAGTGTGGGATTATCAAGCCTTACAGTGTATACTTGTCAAGTCTAACAGTGTGGAATTATCAAGCCTTACAGTGTATAATTGTCAAGTCTTACAGTGTGGAATTATCAAGCTTTACAGTGTATAATTGTCAAGTTTTACAGTGTGGAATTATCAAGCCTTATAGTGTGGAATTATCAAGCCTTACAGTGTATGATTGCCAACCCTTACAGTGTGAGATTATCAAGCCTTACAGTGTATAATTGTCAAGTCTTACAGTGTGTGATTGTCAAGCCTTACAGTGTGGGATTATCAAGTCTTACAGTGTGGAATTCTCAAGCCTTACAGTGTATAATTGTCAAGTCTTACAGTGTATAATTGTCAAGTCTTACAGTGTGGAATTATCAAGCCTTACAGTGTGGAATTCTCAAGCCTTACAGTGTATAATTGTCAAGCCTTACAGTGTATAATTGTCAAGTCTTACAGTGTGGAATTATCAAGCCTTACAGTGTGAAATTATCAAGCCTTACAGTGTATAATTGTCAAGCCTTACAGTGTGGGATTATCAAGCCTTACAGTGTATAATTGTCAAGTCTTACAGTGTATGATTGTCAAGCCTTACAGTGTATAATTGTCAAGTCTTACAGTGTATGATTGTCAAGCCTTACAGTGTGGGATTGTCAAGCCTTACAGTGTATAATTGTCAAGCCTTACAGTGTATAATTGTCAAGTCTTACAGTGTAAAATTATCAAGCCTTACAGTGTATAATTGTCAAGTCTTACAGTGTATAGTGTGTGATTGTCAAGCCTTACAGTGTGGGATTATCAAGTCTTACAGTGTGGAATTCTCAAGCCTTACAGTGTATAATTGTCAAGTCTTACAGTGTATAATTGTCAAGTCTTACAGTGTGGAATTCTCAAGCCTTACAGTGTATAATTATCAAGCCTTATAATGTATAATTGTTTTTGTTGCTGCTATAACCTTCATCATCAGTGCAAACATTTTTTATAAGTCCTATGAAAAGAGAAAATGGGGATAGTGAATTCATTATGTTTACAAAAATATCAGTTATTCAGAAAAAAAATAGCCTAAATATATTCAAAAACAGATTTTAGTAATCATAATAAAAAATATTTAAAAAAATAATAAAAACAATAAATACACGATGTTTCATTTTGGGATACAAAGCTCTTAAACGCTATATTCTTAACTGGCCTATTACAGGTTTTCGATTTAAAAAATGTATGATAACATTTCAACTACACATTTGCTCAATACTAAATTTACTCATTTTAATTTAGTTACTCCGTAGGAGAGGTATAAAAAATTTACAGATTCAAGGAAATGAATATGTCTTTCATTGAACAAGTTAGAACACAAACATAAAAATCTGATAATAAAACAATGCTACACATGATCATCAAAATGTGATAATTATAAATGCTGTCAATAAAAAGATACTTGTAATTTTGTAGCTGTAATATCACTTGTAAGTAATATAGACTATTAGAAAATAAAAAAATAAGTAACTGTGATTTAAGAATAATATACTTATGAATCTGGTTTTACGTTTTAACTTAGTTTCAAATAAAATTAGTAAGTGAATATGACTACCTCCAGACAAAAAAAAAGGACATTACGAACCAAATATACGACAGTTTGCAAAAAAGATGGCAAAACCAATCATTTCTCGTTTAATTTGAAAATCGTTATAAATATAAGAAACATTGAAACAAATTTATTAGGAATTTATCACATTAGCTAGATAACAAAAAGGTATAATTGAAAAACTTCCTTTTCATTAATCGTTTGCAAAATAAACGTAGGATGATTACTTTTAAATAGGTTTATTTATCTATTTGAACCTGACAGTAACTTAGTTTGAAGGAAAAGAACGAAGTAAGCAGAATTGCGGGATTTTCCCAACTGGGGTGTTCAAGGAACAATCGCTCCCCTTCGCCCCGCACGTGTATTTAATTTTGGAATACAGCGAAAATATTGTTTTGAATTTGAGAGAGAGTTTGTTTTACTTGGATGAATGGGATTGATGAGAGGATAACCGGAAGGATGTCGGTGAAGCTCTGTAGTTCCTGCTTTCAAGATGTCTTCCCGGTTGTCAGTGGGGGTACTATAAGCATGCGATAGAAGTATCCAGTCCAACGGGAAACCTTGATTTATAAAGATGGATTTACTGTACCACACGTTAAATAGGATGCAGCATAATTTATTTTAAAGTGGGTGGAGCGTGGGCCAGTACTTAACGTGCCCGGACTATGAATAAAAAAATTCATGGTTCGTGCCCCGTTTCACAAAAACTCGCTCTGCACTTTGGAATTACTGGTGCGCTATAAGAATGAAGCCCAACTCCTACTATTTATTTGGCATGACAAAAGCAGCCCAAGAATTGGCGGTGGGTGCTATATTCTCTCTTGTCTATCAGTTCAAACTTAGGGACGGTTATGTGCAAATAGCCTCTTTTTTATAACTTTGCTCATAAACTGTCGAGCAAACAAACCTTTTTAAAGTAACAAGTGGTAAGAATGGTAAAAAATAAGACTCGCAATAACAGCATTCGCATCGCTCCTCCCTTATTAAACACAGTTACCAGTAGCAAAAAAGGTGTATAATAGTATTTCAGTTACACATTCTTGTCATCCAGCGAGCTATTTTCTCTGTGTTAATTTCCTTCATTATAATAATCTGCTTACATTTATCATAATCCGTAGGAATAATCCTTTGCCTAGTTTAATTATCTCCAAGTATTTTGTTTTATTTTTCAAGTGGCTTATCAAGAATGAGATTAGGAACCCATTTTTTTAGTCTTTTCTTGGTTGTTTTACCTAGATTTTACTCATGCGAATTTGCTTTTTATTTCCCAGAAAAGCGCCGACTGCTGACTTATTTTTATGCACGTTTCATCTTTGAAGTACGTTAGCTTTTCGAGATTCTTATTTCAGTTTCTCATAGTCCGTTTCACTTCCTCCTCTTCCCTGTTTCTATGGGAACAGCAGAGAGAAGTTTTGTTACTATTTTGCCTATAAGACGCAGCTGAAAATAAAAAAGGACAACAATGAACTATTGACCCGAAATTTGCTTGTTTAGTTGTTAAGCACAATACAATGGGCTACCTGTAATCTACCTACCGTAGGTATCGTAACCCAATTATTAGCTTTATAAGCCGTCAGACTTACCGCTGAGCAACCGGGGCAGTAAAGTGTGTGCTATTTGTAATAGCAGAAATTAAATCGACATTAGGAATTATCGTTTACTCCAAATCTATCAAAGTTGACATGTAAACTTGAGTGTAGATTCAACACATAATTAAACTCAGTGCAGACGCTCCATGTAATCCCTTTTCCGCTTAATGTAAAATTTCCCAGAAGGCGTTTCCACCAACTTAGCTCCAAATGTCACCCTAACTTTTTTTTTTTTCGTCTTGCAAGTTGCCAGAAAAAAAAAACTGATTATTTCGCAATAGAGTAGTAATGATACTTTATATAATACTAAATTTAATGACTTGGTTTTATTATTGGCATTAATCTCGTTACCCTAGGAAAGAGTATTTATGTGGAGAAAAAGTGATGTATAGGGAATATGTTTCATCAAAATTCCTAGATTTTATTGAACTTTAATTACAGAAAGAAAGTTTGGGATTATTTGACTAATACAAATATGTATATATATTGTAGACTGATCAGCTTAGAAAAGTCGCCATTTTAAAGAGACATTTGTCGCTCATGTTTCTTGTCCTGATTCTTCCTCGCTCCTTCTATTTTGTCGATTTATTAAGTCAGTTTTTATGTTATTTTCTGATATCTTAGTGTCAAGTTTTAAAGTTTCTAAACAAAATTTATTTTGAGTATTAAGGTAAACAAAACGACGTGATCATTCCAGTTCTGTTGTTTGTTCACAATTAACGTCGGCCCAGTGGCACAGCGATATGTCTGCGGACTCACAACGCTAGAAACCGGGTTTCGATACCCGTGGTGGGCAGAGCACAGATAGCCCTTTATGTGGCTTTGTGCTTAATAACAAACATAATTAACGATCCTGGTGACTGAATTGCTATAAAGAGTTTCACCACGACAACGTTTGATTAATATATGTTGACAAGAGTTCTAATGTTGTTATATTTTTCAAGGTAAGTAAAACGATTAAAACCCAGTATTATACAGCACGATACGAAAGTTGCGACTTATCGCGCGACTTTTCATTGAATAATCTCCAATTAGCCAATGAATTTACAGAAAAAGTAATTGGAGCATCAGCTTTTCGTGGGACTTTTGTTGTTAAACACGCCGTACCAAATGAGCAACTCTGTAAATCTTTATTAAATCCTGCTTTAAAAAAAAAGAAAAGTAACATTGTGGTGAGGATAATATTATGAAATTTGAATCTGGAGTTGTTGTATTTTTAAAAATACACCACTGTGTGGCTTTGAGCTAATACAAATCACCGTTCACACACATCATTATTACAATATTTGATGACTTCTGTTAGTGAAAATTGTTAAGGTAATTGTCAAACTTTAGGTTTCATATGGTATTACATAAGAGTAGATAAGCATAATTACCACACACCGTTTAATTTACTGAATAATTATTTGGTGTCATTTTGACTCACTAACGGGAACTAAATAAATTAAAAACAAGAAATAACGACACTTCTCTAAAGTAGCGCATTTGAAGATTTAATTGGGAGGGAAGACATCTTATGAAGGTCCAGATTGTGTAAGCTTTTGGATTATTTTGCTAAAGAGAAAATGCGATAGTATATGGCCTAGCATTGGGTTTGTATCGTAACTTTGCAGGTGTCAGATTTTTATAGTATTCTTTAGAATAATTTCCCACATAAATGACGTCCCTGATTCACTTCATAAACTATAAATGATATTCATGTAGTATGCAGGCAAACTCGGTGTTTTCAGCCCCCCTCTTTATTTAGTAAAGTGAACTCTCAGTTCATATAAATTTTTCAAAATTTTCATGTATATAAGCATATGTAAATTTCATATAGAACTTTGGTCAAAGAAGGAAATATTTTCTTTTTGCTGTAGTTGCCTATCGTTCCGGGTCATTCACCTTTAGTATCATGTGTTCCTTCTTGTAGAAAAGGTTTCTGTAAAGTTCAACATTATATGTGAAAGTACACAGTGATATTTTCCATTGGCGAGCCAGATGATACCTTGAGTTACAACCTCATTTATTGTGGATGGGGATGGCCAACAGTAGCGTGAATAGAGCACGTGCCCTGTGAAAGATTACCATTATTGTTTCCCTTATAAAGTAATACGTTTATTCAGTCTGAAACAGTTCTTTAAAAAGATTTTCACTAACTTCCAGTAGATATTTATTTTGTGTCCAGTTTTTCTTTTCACAACTTGTTCAAAGTCAGAGAATTCAGATTTATTCCTGCACAAACCTCCTGTTATTCTGTACTAGATTTTAACCGGATTACTCTGAAGAGAAGCTGGTGAATCTTTGAATACCACATTCGAAACAAAACAATGACCAAAAAATACATGAAACAAGTAATGACCATTGACGTTTCTATATCTTTATTCATTTGCTCTCACCTTGCCACGTATTTTGTAAATAATTCACACTAGAAAATAACTCTTGGAATAGATACCAGTATAATATCTGTAAGAACATTAAAAGTTCTCTTTTAGTAAGAAATCTATAATTTAGAAATGTTGTTTACCACCAGTGGCATCCACTTTTACAGCACTATGTCATCTGGCCTTCAGACTCGCTAATAGCACTATGTCATCTGGCCTTTTGACTCGCTAATAACATTATGTCATCTGGCCTTCTGACTTGCTAATAGCATTATGTCATCTGGCCTTCTGACTCACTAATAGCATTATGTCATCTGGCCTTCAGACTCGCTAATAGCACTATGTTATCTGGCCTTTGACTCGCTAATAAAACTATGTCATCTGACCTTCTGACTCACTAATAACACTATGTCATCTGGCCTTTGACTCGCTAATAACACTATGTCATCTGGCCTTCTGACTCGCTAATAACACTATGTTATCTGGCCTTTGACTCACTAATAAAACTATGTCATCTGGCCTTCTGACTCACTAATGACACTATGTCATCTGGTCTTTGACTCGCTAATAACACTATGTCATCTGGCCTTCTGACTCGCTAATAACACTATGTCATCTGGCCTTCTGACTCGCTAATAACACTATGTCATCTGGCCTTTGACTCGCTAATAACACTATGTCATCTGACCTTCTGACTTGCTAATAGCACTATGTCATCTGGCCTTCTGACTTGTTAATAGCACTATGTCATCTGGCCTTCTGACTTGTTAATAGCACTATGTCATCTGGCCTCTTGACTCGCTAATAACACTATGAACTGGAATATAACCCGATGTACTGTATTAGGT
>NW_013665978.1:619420-624403 GCF_000517525.1 Limulus polyphemus | reverse complement strand
TACATCTGGCCTTCTCGTACTCACTATAGACACTATAGTCATCTGGTCTTTGACTCGCTAATAACACTATGTCATCTGGCCTTCTGACTCGCTATAACACTATGTCATCTGGCCTTCTGACTCGCTAATAACACTATGTCATCTGGCCTTTGACTCGCTAATAACACTATGTCATCTGACCTTCTGACTTGCTAATAGCACTATGTCATCTGGCCTTCTGACTTGTTAATAGCACTATGTCATCTGGCCTTCTGACTTGTTAATAGCACTATGTCATCTGGCCTCTTGACTCGCTAATAACACTATGAACTGGAATATAAACCCGATGTCTGTATTTAGGTTAGCCTAGGATTATTCCAGAAGTGTTGTTAGCGCATCAAAACATACATTTTTATGTTCGTATCAGTCCAATACCAGCTTTAGAAAAAAAGATTACCGAGATAAACAGATAAAGAAAACTGAAAAACAATATAATAGGATAAAAACAAAGCAAAGGAATGAACTTACCTTACCAGAGTTACGATTTTAAACCTGATGCGAAGACTTTCGAAACGTCGTCCTCTACACTTGTGTGTCTACAAGAAGTAGGTGCCTATAGACTGCTCCATACATTACTTCCCAACATAGCCCCAACTCTTAGTGATGTGCAGTTGTGTTTTTTTATAGAGAATATCCTATAGACTGCTCCATACATCACTTCCCAACATAGCCCCAAATCTTAGAGTGATGTACAGTTGTGTTTTTTATAGGGAATATCCTATAGACTGCTCCATACGTTACTTCCCAACATAGCCCCAAATCGTAGTGTGATATACAGTTGTGTTTTTTTATAGGGAATATCCTATAGACTGCTCCATAGATTACTTCCCAACATAGCCCCAAATCTTAGTGTGATATACAGTTGTGTTTTTTATAGGGAATATCCTATAACCTGCTCCATACGCTACTTCACAACATAGCCGCAAATCTTAGCATGTGTGTCTTCTTCTTGTTTTTTGTTCACGAAAGTAGCGATAAGAAAGTCTGATCCGTATAGCTTTTCATAATGGATATTTTTTTTTATTTATCATGTGAAACTGAAAATCACATTCTTTATGCGTTTTCACCGGAAATCAACCGTTATGTAGCGACTAGCAAACAAACCTATGGTCCACATTTACAGGGCCGCTATAATTCAGATTTAATGCTTGAACTACTATTTTCCACTTTTTCAGTTTAATGATCATTGCCACTATAATGCAAATTGAATTTCTTTAAACAAGTTACGAACTCTACTTATTTACGTGCTCTAATGTAAATCAATACAAAGTATGGGGTCCTCTTTCGGGGAGTCCCGTAAAAATGTTGTCGCGAAATAACCGGGGTCCCTAAATAGCTTGGTAAACAGTTTTACCTATGTGCAAACCTCAGAGCCGAGACAATTCGCTTGGTATTATTTAGAAGTCGGTGAGACCAGCGGTTCAGAAGAAATTATGTGACACACACACACACACACCAAATCTTATGATATACATGAAATACCTTGATTTACATATTTTTATAATTATATTGCATATCTCTTCTACGTAATTCTTTCAGGATTGTTTAGATAAAAATAACAATATAGTTAAACACACATTTCAAACCTAACTAACACATTCGAAAAACAGTTTGTATTAAAAAAATTAATAGTATTTTTGTTCTAAATAACACATTCGCAAAACAACTTATATTAAAAAAAATAAAAGTGTTTTTTATTATAACTAACACATTCGCAAAATAATTTTGTAAAAACATTAATAGTATTTTTTGTTCTAAATAACACATTCGCAAAATAGTTTTGTAAAAAATATTAATAGTATTTTTATTCCACCATTAGTTATGAAATAAATCAAATTTTCCTTCTAAAATATTCTGACTAAAAATAAATATGTCACGGTAAGATTATAGCTCGCATGTTTTCACATTATGATGACAATTTTCATAAAGCCAGAGAAAGAACTCAAATTGGTTGATTGTTTCTTGAGTTTTTCAAAAAACAATTTTGAGAGCTACCTGCACTAAACGTAAACATCACCAACTGCCAACTCTTGAGCTGCTTTTATCACACCGAATAATGAGATTTGACCGTCACTCTTATAACACACCTCCGCCTCAAATTGCAAAGTGCTAATCTTCGGGGCTCGAACTACGTCCGGAACGCTAAACAACGAGCCGCACTCGACCGAAGAATCAACTTATTTCACAAATTTAAATATCTGGTTTTTTCACGTATAGTTTTTGTTGGAAAATGTGGCTTTTTTTTCTCCTGGCGCTTTTAGAATATATCTGCTAGAAAATATTAGTTGCCTTTCTAAGTACAAAGAAACATTTGTCAAACATGTATGAGACCTAATTATATTGACACTCTAAAGTTTATATAAGCACAAAGAATTCTGGGTAACTCCTTTTTAGGGAAAAGAGCAGTAATATTTATAGAATGTCAATGAAACCTGTGATACTGCACGAGCAACCACAAATGTAGAGCTAAATGATAATAAGCATAGCAGTGTGCGTTCATTCCAGGTTGTTACGATAGTTTGAATTATCAACACGTGGAAAGGCGCTAATTGAACATGTTCGAAAATGGCTGGTGTTGCGAACAAAGAAACATGAGTTGTGGTGCACAAACTTTGGGTCGATAATCCGTGAACAACATTGGTAACAACAAAGAGGCTCCGCCGCTGAATTAATTGAAGTAATAGAGCCAATGATTAGTGAATATTGTAAATTAAAACATCGAGTCTTATGAGCACGAGAGAGAAATCCGTTAGAAGTCTATGTGTGTACGTGTGTGAAATAATTAGAATTGAAAGTTAGGTAGCTACGTCATACGTACAAGTGTTTTCTTTTTTATTTTAATTTGTGCTCAAATTGGTTACCATGGTGATTACATTGAAAGCTACTTCTAGAGGGATAATTGGAAAGATTTTGTAAAGCCTCTGATTTAATTATGGTATATATATTCAACTCTAAGTATTTAGGTAAGTTAGCGAGGTCGAAAGACGTCTACCCTAAACTTTGTAAAATAATAATAACTGTAATGTAATTTTGAAACTGCTTTGTACTTTAATTGATTCTTCAAAATGTACTAACACTATACGGTTAGATGGAACTAGAAAATTCGTGACATCGCTTTGAATCTGCTGTTAAGTTAGATTAAGAAATAAATATATTTTTGTATAAAATAAAAACAGTAGACTGAAAGCGTTAAAGAAATAAAAGAACAAGCAAGCCAATAAGTTTGTGAAAAATTTCGGTCTCCTAAATTCATTAAAACGTATAACTAAGAATATAATTATATTATATTGAATTACGCCCATTATTAAGTTAAACTTTCAGAAAAAGATGAACGGGAAAATACAAGGCTTTATACAATTGAACTTTTAGCTGATTATCAATAAAATTACATCTCGGGTGCTAAGATTACAGAGGGTATGATATGCTATATTTAAAAAAGTTAAATATGCAAATCATCGAACCACGTGATAAGCACAGCTGATACAAAGTCGCGATAGAACGGCCTGCAGGTATCAGAACCACAAGCTGCTTTCACGACATACACGATCATCGTGTACCTCAAGCAGCTGGAAAGGGTATCAGATATCCATGTTATTCTATATGAAAACATACCGGTCAAGTCGCCAGACGCAGCGCCTGTGATCGGACTGTTAAAACGGTCATCGTTCTCGTATACTAGACAGTTTGTGGAAAGCAACAGGGAAGATTGGTGGGCTGTAGATATAACGGCGTTATGACGGATACTTTTGCAGTGAAAACTAGATTGGTGGGCTGAAGATATAACGGCGTTATGACGGATCCTTTTGCAGTGTAAACTAGATTGGTGGGCTGAAAATATAACGGCGTTATGACGGATCCTTTTGCAGTGTAAACTAGATTGGTGGGCTGTAGATATAACGGCGTTATGACGGATCCTTTTGCAGTGTAAACTAGATTGGTGGGCTGTAGATATAACGGCGTTATGACGGATCCTTTTGCAGTGTAAACTAGTAAATAGTAAAAAGAATAGTAAATTTTACGGTAAGATTTCACCTAAAACAGAGGGTGCCACAATCGTTTGCTATGCCTCGTATCTCTCTATAGAGGTTGTGTGTGTGTGTGTGTGCCTCCCCCCCCCCCCCAGTGGCACAGCGGTGAGTATGTGGACTTACAACGCCAGAATCCGGGTTTCGATAACTGTGTAGCTTTGTGCTTAATTTCAAATAAGCAAACAAAGAAGTAGAGGTTGTGCACGTGACGTCATGCACTGGGCCGGCTTTGTTTACTCCGCCATATTGGACTTAAGAACAAACTAATGAAATAACAATGAAGCTAGCAGTTAAATGCCAAAGCTGCATCGTGTAACAATGCCAGTTGGTTGTACAAAGTACAGGTCTGACATTTTGTCATCTTTGTTGCTGTCTACATGTAGAATAATGTGGCTGTTACGTGGGAGCAACACTTTCCTAGTCTTGCTATACACGTGCAATGTGCAGTCAAGACCTGGCCCTCTAGTTGAGCTGCAACCCAAATACTCAAAGGGCTGTTGGACAGTCGTTGTGAATGACATACCTACAAACATATTCATATTGTATTAAAAATATTTTCTTTCAGCCAAGAAAAATATCATTAATATTAATACCAGCACCAAAAAAATCTCAAGCTATGGGCTTGAATAGGGAACATTTTTTTTTATACAGAGCCAGACAAGCCCACCTGATATAATACTCCATTCCAGCCCACAATTATTAATGTTGAAGATAGCTTTTATATGCGGAAACATCTGTTAGCTGAGTTCTTGCACAGATCTTAAAATATAACGTTGATAAACGGAAACATCGGAAGTTGTAGATACGTAGATCTTGAAAGTAGAGTTGTTCAAAACTTGAAAATAGCGTTGAAACTGGACCATTTGTTGGTTGTGATGTTGCAAAGGAAATATCTGCTGAAGCTTTTCGCCAAACA
>NW_013665978.1:617812-618574 GCF_000517525.1 Limulus polyphemus | reverse complement strand
TGTTTGGCGAAAAGCTTCAGCAGATATTTCCTTTGCAACATCACAACCAACAAATGGTCCAGTTTCAACGCTATTTTCAAGTTTTGAACAACTCTACTTTCAAGATCTACGTATCTACATGTGCCGATGTTTCCGTTTATCAACGTTATATTTTAAGATCTGTGCAAGAACTCTGGTAACAGATGTTTCCGTATATAAAAACTATCTTCAATTTTTGTACACCAAAATTATTAATGTGGACTGAAATATATCATTAATACATAATTTTTTAATGTGTGTGAGCTGCTGGTAATTTAAAAACCTTATTAGTCCTAATGTTTTAACCATTCTATTGTCAAACTTCACAAATATGAAAATATAATTTGTGCTGTAAATTGTCACTATTGAGTCATTTTTACACATTAAACCACCATTAATTACACATATATCCACATACACATCACTATTGAGTCATTTTTACACATTAAACCACCATTAATTACACATATATCCACATACACATCACTGTTGAGTCATTTTAAGACATTAAACCACCATTAATTACACATATATCCACATACACATCACTGTTGAGTCATTTTAACACATTAAACCACCATTAATTACACATATATCCACATACACATCACTGTTGAGTCATTTTAACACATTAAACCACCATTAATTACACATATATCTATATACACATCATTGTTGAGTCATTTTTACACATTAAACCACCATTAATTACACATATATCCACATACACATCATTGTTGAGTC
>NW_013665978.1:614272-616830 GCF_000517525.1 Limulus polyphemus | reverse complement strand
AATTACACATATATCATATACACATCATTGTTGAGTCATTTTTACACATTAAACCACCATTAATTACACATATATCCACATACACATCATTGTTGAGTCATTTTAACACATTAAACCACCATTAATTACACATATATCCACATACACATTGACAAATTATATTATCTCTGAAACTATGAGTATACTTAGGAGCCTGTAGATGATGCTTGTTTCATGAAAAATGTGAACATTTGGATAGAATTATCCATTAAAAGCTTTACTAGTTTGGGGCCTATATAATGCAAATATAGATGTAACGTATGCGTTATGTCGTTAAACAATTAGATCTAGATCCTAGGGCTAATACTAATAGATTTAGTAAACGTTAACAAACAAGTCGATTCTTTTTAAACTTAGAACGATATCAATCGTCAACATGCATGAAATACTACTAAACAAATAAAGGTGATTAATTAGAATTCATCTTGGTCCAGTTTAACAGTTTTTGTATCAGTTGTTTACCTTCGAGTAGACTACGAAAACTGACGAGTCGTACACTTTCCATAGTCTGACACTGTGCACTCAGCCTGTCACAAGGCATCTAAACTTTGTATGCCTTCAATTTGAGGCACTAAAATTAAAAACTAGATAACTGAAAATATCTGGGTATTCCATGTCGGAATGACTGTGTCTCTGTTTGTCAACATGACTAAGAAAGCGGCAAATAAACTTATGGTCATTGCTGGGAGAATAAAGTGTGGGTCCGTCATAGCCATTCCAAATTGCTGACATTTTACCTGTACCGATGTAATTTAGACGGTTCATTTAAAGCTTTTATGAAAACGCTAAGCGAAGATAGCTTAGTTGCTGTGCGCCAAAAAACGTCAATCAAAGCGCTAAACGCAAAGTTTTCCTGTACACAGTAAGTCGTCATGATTACGTCTAAAATGGCAGATGGTAAAACCAGTTCCGCTTTCATTAACTTGACTGCATAACCTCTGTGTACGGCAGATTCGTCTGTCTGTCTGATATCGTGATGTCATTTTGGATGAAAGATAGTAGAGGGACTCAAATTTCCTTCCACCCCGAAGATCAAGCTAAAATGGATAATCAGATGGATGAGTGCTTCGATTTCTGCAGACATTTCAATTTTCATTGCGTGAAGTAGATGCCAAGCG
The DNA here is from genome assembly GCF_000517525.1 of Limulus polyphemus. Classification (NCBI taxonomy): domain Eukaryota; kingdom Metazoa; phylum Arthropoda; class Merostomata; order Xiphosura; family Limulidae; genus Limulus; species Limulus polyphemus. Next base: position 615,673 of record NW_013665978.1, on the reverse strand, counting down.
GATTGGACGTGGCCTAGTAGTTAGTGTGTCGGACTATGAATTTTGCAATCCTAGTTCGCGTCCCGTTGCCGCAAAATCGTGATCCGCGCTTTAGGACCATAGGTGCATTATAAGAATGGTTGGCAAGAGTTGGCGGTAGGTGCTGTTGACTATCTTCCTTCCATTTAATTTATCAGTTTAAAATTAGGAACGCCAAACAAAAGTCACTTTTAACGAAAACGGTTCGTGTGCTACGGCCATTTCTGTTTCCTCACTTGTTACTTGCTTAAGTTTGGTTGTTTGTTTGAATTTCTCGCAAAGCTACACAACGAATAGTTTAACAACAACTTTTAACAACGAATAGTGGGATTGATCGCCACATTATAACGCCCCCACGGCTGAAAGGGCGAAAATGTTTGGTGTGACAGGGATTCGAACCCGCGACCCACAGATTGCGAGTCGAGCCACCTAACCACCTGGCCATGCCGGGCCTCTTGCTTAAGTGCCTACTTCTCGAGTTCTGATCGCCCGTATTCAGTAAACCCGAATGATGCACGACCACGCAGTTCCGCTATTTCTCAAAGAAATAAATACCATGCATGGCGCAGGTACCTTTTCTGGTCTAAAATAAATATATAAAAAAAAAAGTAAATGAACAGTATACAGTCGACATAGTTGACATAAAATAATTCTGAAAGCTCACTACAGGAATGGAAAAATTTCTGGGGCAGCATTAAGAGCATACCGCGCTATATGCGTAACAAAAGTGTGTTTTATATTTATGCTTAGTCTACACATTAGAAAGTACATAAATGTATCGATTATGTACCATTTGCGCTTACCACATATTTTGTTTGACTGGAATAAATTTAACATTCAGTTCCCGATCTCATTGTCATACATAATACCTTAATAAGCAAAATATATATATCAATTCATAGACAAGATAGATAATAATTCCAAAATATTATCTTATACCGGATCTTTTTTTTTCCGCTGGATTTCCCACATTTTAAACTGTGGGTGCGTTATAAGATTGTCAGTCAGTCACTTAACGTTGATGGTGAGTGGTATGGTGATGCTGACTGATTTGATAACCTTAGTAGTTTTGTAATGAAAACAAAAATATATCACTCTGATAATTTCTGTGAGCATTTTTCTTACCAATGTGTTATTATAATCAACAAACCAGAAACGGAACTGAAGAGGAACGGCGTTTGAAAAGTTCGCGAATGTTGTCTCAGACTGTTACTTTTCAAATCATACTTTGAAATGTGTAGCTGTTCTACATAATTTTGGTAAGGTGTTCGTTGCACATATTTAACACAAAAATTTACGTCTTGTTCTTATATCGTTCTCTACTGATGTACTCCGTGTATTACATTATAATGAGTAATTCTATGTTTTGCCTATAACACTAGG
>NW_013665978.1:608800-613296 GCF_000517525.1 Limulus polyphemus | reverse complement strand
GTTTTAGTGACGGATTTTCCATAATTCAGCTACGCAGATTTCTAGAATAATATTATTTTTTTCTATCATGTAAGGATTTGTTACAAATTGGGAATTAAAAAACTCTTACTTAGATGAAATTATTATTTTGTTTACCACAATGAACATTTATTATTATTATGTTTGTTAACAAAAATACAAACAAACTGAAGAAAAGGGAAGAACATTGATGTCAAACGAATATGCATCCTCATTCTTCCTAATTTTTTTTTGTGAAATCTACATCTTCTAGTTTCAAAACTACGTGTTGTGGTCTTTCTTTTACGTATTGCATTATGACGTTTTGTGACAAATCTGTACGTAATAGAGAAAAATGGATATCATTTTAGGATTCAGCGTACAGGAATTACTGTAGAACGTGTAAAAATATCAAGACAATAAAAACCATCGCAGCCTGTGTAATCCAACCACGAATTAGTGTGGAATTAAATGTTGCCTTGGCTCTTACTCATAATTCTTGGATTTACAGAAATAAACAATCTATAATAAAACCTCTAGTTAAGGAGAAATTGGTTGATGTGACCTTTACTCATAGTTGTTGAAGTCGTAAAGGAAAACTAATATATAACTTAAACTAGTGTTTGTGTGGAAGTAGATGTAACTATGACTTCTACTCATGATTTCTGTATTTCTTTCCAACCTCGAGTTAATTTATAATTTGATGTTTTAATGGCCTTCACTGGTGTGTCTTGAAGTTATAGAAAATATATAAACATAATCTAACATAAGTTAATGTGGAATTGGCTGTTACGGTGAATAAACTAATCTATAATCTAACCTCGCATTACTGTAGAATTGGTTGTTGGCATGATTCTTGAAGCAACTGAAGAAAATAAGTTGTAGGCCAACCTCGATTTAGTGTAGAATTGGAAGTTTCCATGACCTTTACTTATGATACTTTGAGTTACAGAAAGAAACCAGCCACGACCTTTACTTATGATACTTTGAGTTACAGAAAGAAACCAGCCACGACCTTTACTTATGATACTTTGAGTTACAGAAAGAAACCAGCCACGACCTTTATTTATGATACTTTGAGTTACAGAAAGAAACCAGCCATGAACTTTACTTATGATACTCGGAGTTACAGAAAGAAACAAGCCATACCTTTACTGGCGCCCCGGCATGGCCAGGTTGTTAGGGCGCTCGACTCGCAGTCTGAGGGTCGTGGGTTCGAATCCCCGTCCCACCAAACATGCTCGTCCTTTCAGCCGTGGAGGCGTTATAATATAAGTAAATCCCACTATTCGTTGGTAAAAGAGTAGCCCAAGAGTTGGCGGTGGGTGGTGATACTGGCTGCCTTTCCTCTAGTCTTACACTGCTAAATTAGCGACGGCTAGCGCAGATAGCCCTCGTGTAGCTTTACTCGAAATTCCAAACAAACAATGACCTTTACTTATGATACCCGGAGTTACAGAAAGAAGCAAGCCATGACTTTTACTTATGATACTTGGAGTTACAGAATGAAACCAGCCATGACCTTTACTTATGATACTTGGAGTTATTAAAACAAACCAGCCATGACCTTGTCTTATGATACCCGGAGTTACAGAAAGAAACAATCCATGACCTTTACTTATGATACTTGGAGTTACATAAAGAAACCAGTCATGACCTTTACTTATGATACTCGGAGTTACAGAAAGAAACCAGCCATGACCTTTATTTATGAGACTCAGAGTTACAGAAAGAAACAAGCCATGACTTTTACTTATGATACTTAGAGTTATTAAAACAAACCAGCCATGACCTTGTCTTATGATACTCGGAGTTACAGAATGAAACAAGCCATGACCTTTACTTATGATACTCAGAGTTACAGAAAGAAACCAGCCATGACCTTTACTTATGATACTCGAAGTTACAGAAAGAAGCAAGGCATGACCTTTACCTATGATACTTGGAGTTACAGAAAGAAACCGCTAAAAACCGCATTCGATACCTGTGGTGGGCAGAGTAAAGATAGCCCATTTTGTAGCTTTGTGTTTAATAAATAAACCATCTAACCGCACTTGACTTCAGATAACTTTGAGGTGGATCTGTGTTTATATGAAGTTTCAGAACACGTGCTCAGCATTAATATACCCAGTCTACTTTCTGTTATCAATCTGGTTGCAGTGTTGGAGGGTATGGAAAACAATCCCTACGTATTATCATTACTTTAAAACACATTTTCTTCATCACTACAATAACTTTGTCTCTGTTCAATGTCTATTAAATATATACCAGAGAACGGAAAGTACTCTTTAAAAATAAAAATAAATACCACACGGCTTGACTCAAAAAAAAAAAAGTTTATTGTTTGTTCATTTCCCACGTTTCGCGTATAAGTTGGCTTTTCTATGAAGCACGTTAACAAGCTTAAAACTGTAGCATAGAAAGTAACATAAATCAAAGTACTTCTTTAAAACAACCTTAGAGGCGAAATGCCGGAAATTGTTTGTTTGTTTCGGAAATTAGCACAAAGTTACACAAGAGCAATTTCCGCTCTCTATCCCTATTTTTGAATTCCTAGACTGGAGGAAAAGTAGCTAAGCTAGTCAACAACATCCAACGTCAACTCTTAGGCTACTCTAATTGAACAACAATATTTTATCGCCACTCTGATAGCACATCTACGACTTCATAGTGCGGAGCGCGTTTTTGCTGTAACGGGACGCGAACATCGGATCCTTAGAATCACAATCCAACACGCTAATCACTAGACCATGCCTGACCTGTCGGAAAAGAAAAATATATTTTTTGGAGACAAGTTGTGCAGTATTTGTATTTATTCATAAAGACTTATATCCAATTATTTAAGTTCGATTTGAAATGCTCCAAGCTGGTCCTCTCAGCCTTTTCATGAAGATTGGATTATCTCTGTTTATCCTTTGAGACTTGTATTGGCAGACTTCTTGAGAGCACTACAAACTAAGAGAACACAGAATCCCAGTAGGTGTTTCATTCAGAAACGTGAAAGAAATACACTTCTCCAGGGGCCAAACTAGAAAGATACATTAGCGTTGACAACGCCGTGAAAACAACAAATAAATGTCTTCTGTATCAGAAAGTGGAGTTTTCTTTTTCGGTAATAAAGCCTCGCGTGTGTTTATTAAAACATTACCAAAGCAAATAAATGCGTTGTATAGACAGGAACTTGCGTGCAATATTTATGCTTATGAAATATTAGGTTATACGTTGGTTTAAACTCTTTCCTTCTCTCAACATGTACTGAAACAACAGCATAGAACATTTACAGCTTATATAAAACTAGCTGGCTTTGGTCTTCTTTCTGTTGATTTAGTGTTTTCATTACGTTTGCTTGTTTGCAATATTCGAAAGCTACAGGAGGGCTAACTGCGCTAGCCATCCCTTGCTTCTGAGACGATAAACTAGAAAAAGGAAGCCAGTAAACAACACCCACCGCCAACTCTTGGCTACTCTTATCAAGTAGTAGGATATTACAGTTATCCTTATGAAGCACATAACCCCAAATTGTGAAGCGCCATTTTGCGGCGACAGAACGTGAACCATGGATCATGGGATTCACAGTCCGGCATGCTGTCCACTCGGCTACGTCCAACCCGTTATTTATTCAATCAGATAAATAAGTATTTTAAAGTGTCTTTCTCCAATTATAGATTCACCCCAGTGGCAGAGAAGTATGTCTGCGGAATTACAACGCTATAAACCGGGTTTGTTTGTTTTTTTGGTGGGCAGATCACAGATAGCCCGTTATGTAGCTTTGTGCTTAACTAGAAACAAACAAACCACTTTATAAATATTCATAACTCGTCATACTCTTGAATTCGTAACTGGATACATTGGAAATGGTGGTAGAATAAATTACACAGGTAAGTGGTGGATAAATTACAACATAGAAACTGGTGGTAAAATAAGTTGCATAATTAAGTGGTGGATAGATTACAACATAGAAACTGGTGGTAAAATAAGTTGCATAATTAAGTGGTGGACAGATTAAAACATAGAAACTAGTGGTACAATAAGTTTCACAAGTAGTGAATAGATTACAACATAGAAACTGGTGGTACAATAAGTTTCATAATTAAGTGATGAATAGATTACAACATAGAAACTGGTGGTACAATAAGTTTCATAATTAAGTGATGAATAGATTACAACATAGAAACTGGGGATACAATAAGTTTCATAATTAAGTGGTGAATAGATTACTACATAGAAACTGGTGGTAAAATAAGTTTCACAAGTAAGTGGTGAATAGATTACAACATAGAAACTGGTAGTACAATAAGTTTCATAATTAAGTGGTGGATAAATTACAACATAGAAACTGGTGGTAAAATAAGTTTCATAATTAAGTGGTGAATAGATTATAACATAGAAACTGGTGGTACAATAAGTTTCATAATTAAGTGCTGGATAGATTACAACATAGAAACTGGGTGTACAATAAGTTTCACAAGTAAGTGGTGAATAGATTACAACATAGAAAC
>NW_013665978.1:584594-607675 GCF_000517525.1 Limulus polyphemus | reverse complement strand
AGAAACTGGTGGTACAATAAGTTTCATAATTAAGTGGTGGACAGATTACAACATAGAAACTGGTGGTACAATAAGTTTCATAATTAGGTGGTGGACAGATTACAACATAGAAACTGGTGGTACAATAAGTTTCATAATTAAGTGGTGGACAGATTACAACATATAAACTGGTGGTACAATAAGTTTCATAATTAAGTGGTGGACAGATTACAACATAGAAACTGGTGGTACAATAAGTTTCATAATTAGGTGGTGGACAGATTACAACATAATATTTATAAAACATAATTTTGCATGAACTTTTAGTTACTACATTCTCCAACTAGATAGAAAAATAATCATTTCTAAAGGATTTCAGAACGTATATAATAATCTTTTGTTCAATTTAACAGCCTTGACCAACTTGGTGTGCTAATTGTGCAGTAGTTAGAACATCCGACTTACAATCTGCCGGACGTGTATTCGAATCCCTTCACCAAACAAACTCGCCCTTACGGCCGTTGTGGAATTACAGTTTGACGATCAATCCCAATATTCGTTGGTAAAGAATAGCCTAAGAGTTAGCGGTGGATGGTGTTGGCTAGCTGCCTTTTTCCAAGTCTTATCACTTCAAAATTAGAGACCACTAGCGCAGATAACCCTCGAATAGCTTTGTGCGAAAATTGACAAACTTGTGCAGTGATGCCCCTAGTGAGTTTATGGACTTACTACGCTAGAATCCGAGGTTCGAGTCTCAGTGGTGGACTGATAGCGTATTGTGTAGCTTTTCGTAAAAACAATTTAAGAAACAGGCCAACTTGTGTATTAATATTCTGGCTTCAGTAAGAAACAAACAAACTTTTGATCTGAGAGCTCCACCTTAATGTAAACATGAACCCTGTTAATATACTGGCTTCAGTAAGAAACAAGCCAACTTGTGTATTAATATACTGGCTTTAGTAAGAAACAAACAAACTTGTGTACTGAGAGCTCCACCTTAATGTAAACATGAACCCTGTTATTATACTGGCTTCAGTAAGAAACAGGCAAACTTGTGTACTGAGAGCTCCACCTTAATGTAAACATGAACCCTGTTAATATACTGGCTTCAGTAAGAAACAGGCAAACTTGTGTAGTATATTAACAGGGTTCATGTTTACATTAAGGTGGAGCTCTCAGGCTTCAGACGTATGTGAATCGCGGATAAAACGGGATACTGAGCTTCTCAGCTATAAATGCATACATATGTACATATAAATGGTTGCAATGCTTTCATATAGTTTGATTTTGTGTTTACACCAAACGACGTGTAAAATCATCTGATGTTCTTGACATAACGCATCATGAGTTCTGGTTTTGTCATTTTGGTCATACATAACGCTGGAGCAACGCGCTTTCACATAATAGAGTTCTGACAACTCGTCAAAAGTCAAAATAAATTATGGAATAGAGCAGTACCCTTTCACGTCGTCATGAAAACCGGTATATCATATTTAACAGTAATTTTTTTATCACATTTCTTAAGAAAATTCTGAACACAAAATAAACTTCAGTGGATCTACAAGCACGTGAAGATATTTAACTGTTCGAGGCACAAAAGTACATACATATACATGTACAACATCAAATGTAACTAGTTTTCTCTTGTATCTTATAACTTTGGATGAATACATACATATATTTGGTGTTACGTTTCTTAAGATGTTAGTACAAGGATTTTTTACGTCTAAGACATAAGAATAGTCCATAGCATGCTATGTAAGCTCTGATTTTGCTTCTTTTTTTAAATGTTCGTATTATTATGATGAATGTCTTGCTATGGGCTTTCGTTGAAAGTTATCATCACGAATATAATTGGTACTCATTGTGTTATGATCGCAATGAATCAGAATCTCAAATGTTTGACCAATAACAGCATAGATTCTGAAAAAACTCATGCGCATTGCTTTTCAATCTCACGAACAATATATCGGATTTTTTTTACCAATAACAATATAGCCGCTGATTTCTTTAAATATTCCCCAAAGTTACACAAGGGATATCTGCACTGATTTTGAACTAATAGACTAGAGGGAAGGCAGCTCATCTATAACTCTGGTCTACTCTAATCGAATAATGTAATTTAACGGTCATTCTTCTACTGCACCACAACCCCAAAAGTGCGAAGTGTTTTTCTTTTCTTTTTTTTTTTAGGAAACGGGTTGCGAACTATAAACTCACTGACTTTCAGGCAAGCGGTCTAACCGCTAGGCCACGCTGCTGAAGAACCCTGTAATATATAGATGGCAATATCAATGCTACTGATATAAAAAAATCAATCAATAAATACAATTATTTTATCACTTTGCTATCAGATATTTCAGTGCATTTTAAATTTACTTTAGAACTGTAATTTTTCCACATGGTTTATAGCGTATTTATAAATGTTTAGTGTTATGTGATAAATCATAAGTTACTTTTAAAACTCCATTTGCTAATATATTATTGTTTTATTTTAATCTTACAAAATTTACATGTTTCAGTATTTTCAGCGTCGGTACTCTTATTAGAAAAACAAACAAAAAAACGAACATGAAAAACGATGAGATTATAGCATTTATTCTAATATATTTTGTAAAACATATTTGCCAAATGTTTTAAGTTGGATTAGGGCTGGGCTAGCCTAGTGTTTAGCAGGCTGTGGATCAAAGGGTTCAAGGTTCGGAACGTGACATCGCTGAACAAGGTCCGTAGTTTCGGTTGTGAGCGCGTAAAGGATGTTAAACCAAAGGTGTTAAAACAACACCTTCTGCAGTATGACGAAGCATTTTAACTTTTATCTTATTCACCCCAACACGGTTGTTAAACCAAAAGTGTAAAAACATCCCATAACACCTACTGCAGTATGACGAAGCATTTTAACTTTTATCTTATTCATCCCAACACGGTTGTTAAACCAAAGGTGTAAAAACATCCCTTAACACCTACTGCAGTATGACGAAGCATTTTCGCATTTATCTTATTCATCTCAACACGGTTGTTAAACCAAAGGTGTAAAAACATCCCTTAACACCTACTGCATAATGTCGAGGCATTTTCACCTTTATCTTATTCGTTCCAAAACGGATGTTAAACCAAAGGTGGGAAAACATCATATAACAATCTGTGTGAAAAAATATTCAAACAAAGCGAAAAATATAAAATTTATGCCCAAAACTAAATCTCGAATTTCAATGAAAAATAACAAAAAAAACACGGTAAATGTTTGTAATAAAGACTGAAAATTCTGATTGAAATCTTAATTAATAGTTCAGATGAATTATATTGGAAAGCCCACTTGTGACACCAAGACTAACCTTAACCCTAGAAGAAACATTCAGTAACAAACATAAGCATATAATATGAGAATAGATCCAGAGTGGTCTATTCGTCAAAAAAAGCGGGAACCTAAATGTATTTTAATTGAGAGTGCCGGACAAAAGATTGAAAGTTAACTCTGTAACATCATACAAAATGACAAATTTAGTTTATTGTTAATTTTGAGGAAATATATTCCTTCTCGAAGGTTCTAAAATAGATTGAACTTTTAAATTGTCGCTCTAACACACGTACTAAATTTATCAATATTTTTAACCCTGGAATGACAGTTTATTGTAAAGCCAGGGGGCGAAAAGATGAAATATTTATAATCAATAAACTGAATTCGATATAAGCAGCAGAACCCCAGTGTAGACAGAACAAGATGGCTGCGAGTTAGGGCTCCTGTGGTTTAGTGTCTCTTTGTTTCTTGGCTCTGTTCTTGTCGTTTGCAAAGTCCAATCACGAAAATTGATAGATGTTGCACCATTCTTTTGTTAATTCTATTGACGTTTTTTAGGTTACGTTCTGCTGTTTGAAGTTCACTTATTTTGGTGACAGCGTTGTCTATCAACAATATCGACAGTTCCGGTTTGAAGTGCGGAAATGTTCAAATTCCGCCGCTGTAACAGCATCGGGTGGTCTCAGAACCAGCAATAGAGGCATAACTTATTTTTAACGCTATTCGTTGTTGTTGAAATTCCTTAATAATATGGAACAAAATTTGGAAAATCCACCCAAATAGGCCTGGTAATGCTAGGAAAAAATGTCCTGGGACTGAGAAATTATGTTACAGGTCAATATCATTGTAGTGGATTAAAATGTTTATTCTGTATAAATCAGTAGTTTCTTGTCATATAAAAAATACCAGAATCACACTAATAAATACTATGTACGCGCATTTCAACAACTATAACCAAAAACGTGTATTGTTCTTGACCAATAATAACATTTGTCTTGAAAATGATGAAACAGTTTTTGTACATTTTTACATGCGACTTCTAAATACTGATATAATTGTTGTTCGTATTATTTATTTAATTGTTTGAGAGAGATTTGTTTGTGTGTTTGTTTGTTTTTAAGTAAGCACAAAGCTACACAATGGGTTATCCGTGCTCTACCCACCACAGGTATCGAAACCCGGTTTCTAGCGTTGTAAGTCCGCAGACATACCGCTGTGCCACTGGGGGCTTTGAGAGAGAACTAATTTCTTTGTACGTGACTAACAATACTATTTAACTTTTAATTATTAGTATGTTTTTAATAACGTTTAGGCCCCCCAGTGGCACAGCGGTATGTCTGCGGACTTACAACGCTAGAAACCGGGTTTCGATACCCGTGGTTGGCAGAGCACAGATAGCCCATTGTATAGCTTTGTGCTTAATTCCAAACAAACAAAAAATTAATAACGTTTTGTGTGATTCAGACGTAATCATTCGTTAACTTATAAGTAAGTATTGATATTAATGGCACTTACAAATGGCTCAACCCCTTTTTCTATCCACTTATAAATAAAGCACTTTCTACCTATTGATATATATGGCACTTACAAATGGCTCAACCCCATTTCTCTATCCACTTATATATAAAGCACTTTCTACCTATTGATATATATGACACTTACAAATGACTCAACCCCCTTTTTCTATCCGATATATATCAATAGGTAGAAAGTGCTTTATTTATAAGAGCACTTACAAATGGCTCAACCCCTTTTTCTATTCACTTATAAGTAAAGCACGTTCTACCCATTTGTACTTTACCGACCATTAAAATATTTGCCACTTAATCAACTTGAAATGTGAAGTGTGCTTAAATTAAATATTTTATCTAATTACACCTCCTATGAGAAGAGTAACGAAAAGCATCAAACTTTATATAGTTTTTTTGCAATTCGTTGAATTCAACGTATTTATCTTGAGTATGTGTATTTTACTGGATCTTCAACCTTTTCATATATTTTTGTTCGCATTTGATAAAAGTTTGGAACATTCAATTAAAGATCCTATCACGTGCTAATAGAATATGTGAAAAACAGAAAATCAGCCGTATCTTATATATATGTGTGTGTGACATAGGACCGGGCGTGATCTAATCGTTAACGTGCCGAAATGCGGATCGTAGGTTTCTGGGTTCAAATTTTAATGCCACTGAGCAAGTTACACACTTTCTGCTGTCGACGTATTATAAAAGTGACAATCCGTTCCTCTAAGCGATTAATAGTAGCCATGTAGGCGGCGAGTGCTTATTTTTAATTACTTTCCCTCTGGTCAATAGTTCTAAATCAGGAACGGCTATGCCTGAATCTTAGATGTTTCTGACCTGGTCGTTTACCTCTTGTGTCAAATAAGCTGCTGCTCAGATTGATAAAACCATATTCTAAAGATATGTAACACACTTAAATCAACACACACACACACGAACTGTTTATTGCACTAAGAACAGCCATGAAAAGATATTTCCTGGGTTGGGAGAACCTCAGAACTTATTGTATCTGCATGAACTACGCGTTTACAGAAGTGGTAAATATGCTTAAATCAACACACACACACGAACTGTTTATTGCACTAAGAACAACCATGAGAAGATATTTCCTGGGTTGGGAGAACCTCAGAACTTATTGTATCTGCATGAACTACGCGTTTACAGAAGTGGTAAATATGCACGTAAAGATGTTTTACAAGTATTTATGGTTGGATTATAACCTTTACTAAGTTACAGTTTTTATCTGGAACCTTACAATGAATAATACTTTTCTCATTAACATCATTCGATCCCAGAACGCTGTTGTTTGCTCACTTGTAGGACTTTCCGTTTCGAAATGCCAATATTGAATGTGTCGATCCTTCATGAAAAAACGCCAGTAAAGTGTTTTGTGGTATTGCGTAAAATCTAGAAGATCGAAGCTCCGAGCATTTGTCAGCGAAAATGTCTAGAATGATTTATTTTATATTGATGAGCATTGTTGTCTCCAAGTGACAATCTTCTCCCTAAACGTTCCGGAACCTTACTGTCCAATCAAAAATTAAATCTATAAACTAAACCTTCTCTTCCTTTTTTAAATAGACATTTTCAGTCGTTATAGTGTAATAACATAAGCTAGTAACAGTTTGCGTCGCTAAAATCCAATGTTCGACTCCTCGCGGTAGACACAGTGTGGATAAAGCTAGTAAAGTTTTGTGTCGCTAAAATCCAGTGTTCGACTCCTCACGGTAAGCACAGTGTAGATAGCTCATTGTGCAGAAACAAACAAAACTGTAACAGTTTCTTCTTTCGACATACCAATAAAGTAATTTTACACCACTTTGATTTATCTATTGGTTTGATAATATGTAACACAGATGATGCTGTGATATTACAACAATAAATGAGATATATGATATGTTAAAAAATAAAACACATTATGGTTATATAACACGACACTATTATCTCAAACCTGTAAATGAGATATATGTTATAAAATATACCATATTACGGTTATATTACACGAAAGTATTATCAGAAGTATATATTTATGTTTTCCATGCTGCTTCTTATTTTATCGTTTGAAGCCTTCTCATTATACCTATCAAAAACCTAACAGAAAAGAAATCCCATGCAAAAGAGGCCTAATATACCAAAAAACTGTGTAGACAAAGTTTCAACTTGGAGTGGTCTCTAACAAATACATACTTTCTTTAATATCTTGTCATAGAATTTCATGTTTAAGTTAAAGCTTAAGGACCACAAACTTTATACTTTTCTGACTTTCCTTCCAGACGAAAAGAAAAACAGTATAGAAAATGATTTATAACTAGTCGTTAAGTTATCTAATGTGATATTAATGTTCGGTTTATAGCTCAGTTTAGGCCTATACTAAATAAAAGGCTTGTAACCAATCACTTCCTTTAAAAGTAATCACCTCGTTAGTCCAAGATATAGAACAGACAAAATAACAGATTGGTAAAATAGAGTCCATCTGTATGTCCCATAAATAGATAGGCAGGGGTGTGAGGGTGGGTGATAAACGGATGAACTGGTAAAAGAAAGGATAATTTCTGTATACGTTTTTATGTTTTTTTCTTAATTTCTACTTCTATACTTGCGAATATTTTAATATATTTTCAAACAACCAATAATTTGTTCTAGATAAATAAAAGAACACCAAAAAATCATGGGAATACAGTTCTATTAGGTTTCAGTAAGCCTATGTACTTAAATAAAGAAACCGACCGTTTTGAAAATTGCATATATTAGCATATAAGTGAAAATCATTTAACTTTACCTATAACCTTTATTACTAAATATTTTAAGTTGGTTTTTATTTTGCTGAGCCACATATTATATATTTGTAAGCAAATCGACTCCTCTAAAAACCTTCCGAAACAGCTTGTTTACATAGGTAATAAACCTGGTCGACTTGCCCTATGATTAGTTACACATTAGGAGATTTGAGGCTAGTAACACATTTGCACAACCGCTTCGCCAATAATTTGTGATTTAAATATTAACTGTTTTCATTTCTTTATTTATTAATTTTACTAGACCTTTAGGTTAAATGACTTGCTGGTATTACGGTATGTAGAATGTGTAGTGAGTTAATCTATAACTAACTCGTGATTCAATATCTTTGCGTAATTAACGCCATTGCACCCAGTTGAAAATGTTAGCGTGGTTAACAGCATATCGCAGACTCGAACATTGGATCTTCCATTTCTTAATTTTCCTTTGCTACCATGCTATTTGCCAGATTGTTTTTCTTATTATTACTCTTTCTCTACTGGCTCTTATCACTTTTTCTTATTAAGATAAACTCACAGAAACACGTATATACATATCTATGGATATTTTTGCACACGGTGTGCATTAAGTGTAGTAAAAACGCATCAAATGTAGGCTACCATGCTAATGGTAAGAGCTGTAGATCCATAAGACCTCTTCCTGCGATATTAATTACTACGAGATTCCCAGACGGGTGAGGTACTAAAAGACTCCTTTTTTGTAATTACTGTTATCATTTATTAATCAATACACACTTCGTAAGTAAGGATCGATAACTTTAATGAATGTGATTTAACTTCGTATCGTAATCATTTCGTGCAATTATCTTTATCACGTTCTATTAAAAAGGAGACTTCAAAAACGTATTTTGTAGTTTCTTGACATGTTAGCGAGTAGTTAGTCACGTGCCGTTTTCTGTGATAAGTAACCTTATCTGCCTCAGAAGTGGCAGTTAATGAAGCCAAAGATGCCTCACTTTTCTTCTTCTTTCCTCAATAACGTTATCTTCTAATTGTGACAGTAATAGTTTACAGTGCGCTCAGAGTTGACCTCGAATGCATCAAATTTTAATAATCGATATCATTTTGCGACAAGCTGTTGGTCAGGCATAAAAAATGCGCCTTGATTAAATAAATTTGAAAGATTATTAAAATTCGTGAGTTATCCAGTACTTTTATTGGCTTATTGATATGTTCAAAAAGTTTTATTTGATAGACCTTTCAAGTGTAATTTCAGAAAATGTTAATAACGACACTGGTATTTGGTATTTCCAAACTGTACGACACCTGGGCTGAGCATTCTTGTGAGAGCAGAGACTCCAAGGCTCAGGTATAGTCATCCCTAATTTAGAACTGCTGATAAGATTGAGGGCAACTAGTCAGCAGCACCAAAGAGCAGGATTGAATGTCACGCCCTCTAGTCAGCAGCATACCAAAGAGCAGAATTGAATGTCACGCCCTCTAGTCAGCAGTACCAAAGAGCAGGATTGAATTTGAATGTTAAAGCGTGGAGCATGTTAAGTGGCTCGAATCTTGGGCCTTCAGATCCACAACTCAGCACACTAATGTCAAGGTCACATCTTGTTCTGAATAACATCACTTGGATGTTTTTATATGTTGCTGTCTGTTTGTATTATTATCAAGAATTGATTCTCTCTCTCTAAATGGTTTTGTTTTGTTTATATTCTAAACGAGTTGCGTTCAACACGCTATCAATGTTCCCAGAATAGTAAAATTATCTTTAATGTCTAAAATAACGAGTAAGCTGCGAAACAATTATATATCATGGGAAACATGCATGTACAGCGCACTCGTAGGTTAAGCTAGGGGATACTTCTGCACCCTTAGCAAACCTAGTTCCTGCGTCCTTGAATTTCGTCCTTCTTATAAGCAGATTATCGTAAGGGGGGTTCTTTTCATAATCAAGGAAATATATTACATAACTAATGCTATTTTTTAGTCTTCGAATCTGTGTAGTATGTAAAATTGTTACTTTATGCTCAGGGTAAGCATAATGCAAAGGGGACGTTACTTTAACCAGAGGGTAAGAATATTATATCAGTAATTTATCTTCGTGGCCAACAAATTACGTAATTAATGCTACTTTTCTTCTTGGGATATGTATGTTATGTAAGGCATATTACTTTTATCCTCAGGATAAGCATATTGTGTAAATAATGTTATTTTTTATCCTCAGGGCAAACGTATTGCATAAGGTGAAAATGATAAATGATGTATTAATCTTCAGCTGTTTAAATGTTATGCGGTTCGTTATCACATCTAACTTTGGTAGACTAGAGTGGATTTTGACATCAAGTTGAATTTTTTAATTTTTCACCTAGAATATAAATAGTTGTACGATTAGGCTTAAGGTAAAAAAAATCAATTTATATTGTGTTTACGAATTAAACCTTTTCTTAAAATCTCAATTTTTGTTTAAATCACATAAAACATGATCCAGACATAAATAATGTGAATGCGGCTTTAAACGTCTGACTGATTTTTAATCCATTTCGTGATCTTACAAGAATAACGAGATTAAAGCTAACACTTTTAAGATGCTTATAACTCACGGACGAAGAAATTCTACATAAGTAGCCAGTTTATTTTATACTATCAACTGTAGCTGTAGAACTAACTATAGCATATTAAACGTGTTGGTGACTGCAGACGTTTACGGTTTCGTTATGCAACCTATCAAATATTATTCTATAGGTAACTATACCTCGAATAGTCCTACAAACTGTAGCTGTAGAACTAACTATAGCATATTAAACGTGTTGGTGACTGCAGACGTTTTACGGTTTCGTTATGCAACCTATCAAATATTATTCTATTGGTAAATATACCTCGAATAGTCCTACAAACGTATTGAACCACTTATACATAACAAGCTGCAGGTACTCCGTTATCCAGTTAGGCCTAATGGTTAGCGTATCAAGGGTTCGAAACGTGATGCTCCTGAATATGTTTTATAAGTGAAATATTCGATTCAAATAGCTGGGAAATACCTTCGTAACGACGTATCTGCTATCTGACTACATTCTCTCTGGTCATATTTAAAATTAGGAACGAGTACACCTGAACCCTTGGGATCTCTGACCATGTGCGCATAAGATAACGTGCAGATTGAAAATTCCAATTTCTCTAACCGATAGGTAATAAGATAATAGTATCTTGGTTTGTGTTCCAAACTTAAAGTCTTAGAACAAATAGCAAATCAAATCAGTAATGCTCGCTGGTTCCGACTCGTAGTGCTCAGACTACCAAAGAAAATATGGCACATGGGCGTCAGTGAAGGGATCTTCTTATAGAACGAACTCCTTCTATACCTCAACTACAAAATTAAGTCTAGTGCTGTAAAGACTGCCGTACATGGCTGTAATCGTAACTTCGCCTATTAATGTGCCTCTTCATCTGACATGAGCCTTCCTATGAATCATGTACTGGGCTGCTATGGACTGACTTTATCTGTTTATATATTTCTTTTGGGCTTTGACATTCAAAACGAGAAAGAAACAGCAAGTTTGAAGTAGTATAAATAAACACAACAGTGGCTAGAAGCATGAACACAAGCTTAAGCCTACTCACCACGGACGCAAATTCTGCAACAACTTTATTCATTTTTGCTCACATGGTATTACGTTGTCACTAAAAATAAAAAATAGTATTTTAAAAATTAGCATATTTGGTCGTCTTAAACTTAATTTTGTATGATCAAGTTAAGAAACAAAAGTGTTAAATATAATCCAACAGATGATTCAGTCTTATGGATTGTTGAATGATATACAAAGTGTTTTATAGTTACATGTTTCACTGCTGTTGTTGTTCAGATATGTTTTACAGTTATCTTTTCTTCATCTCATGATGTTCTTAAACTTTCTTCCTCTTTCTAGCTCTGTCGTATTGGCAGATTTTTCTGTTCGAATAATATGTACGGGTTAATCCTAAACTATTTTTTTGTGTGTTTATATATCATTTCAAATCTATACATAAACTTCATAAAAACGTGAGTCAACGATCTTCACCAGTTAACTACTTTCTTTGTCACACGATCGATAAAGGTTTTCAGCAAGCCACTTGGTGTGAGTTTTTATTTCAGTGGTTATGGTAGGTTACAAATGAACAAAAATTGATCACTTGCTTTTCTTTCATTATGTTACTCCTCAAACGTTTTCTGATTGACTACTACTTTTATCATGTGCTAGAACAAAAACGTCAAAAAAGGCGTCTGTGTATGTTAGTTTTAAGATCTGAAAAACGATTAATTCCATCACTTAGGCTTCATCCAGTCCCGTTATTTTGTTTTCGTCACTTAGGCTTCATCCAGTCTTGTTATTTTGTTTTAAGACTGGATGGAGCCTAAGTGACGAAAACAAAATAACTGGACTGGATGAAGCCTAAGTGATGAAAACAAAATAACAGGACTGGATGGAGCCTAAGTAATGCCCAAGTGACGAAAACAAAATAACTTTCATCTAGTCCTGTTATTTTGTTTTCGTTACTTAGGCTTCATCCAGTCCAGTTATTTTATTTTCGTCACTTAGGCTTCATCTAGTCCTGTTATTTTATTTTCGTCACTTAGGCTTCATCTAGTCCTGTTATTTTATTTTCGTCACTTAGGCTTCATCCAGTTCTTTTATTTGTTTTCGTCACTTAAGCTTCATCCAGTCCTATTATTTTGTTTTTGTCACTTAGGCTTCATCCAGTCCTATTATTTGTTTTTGTCACTTAGGCTTCATCCAGTCCTATTATTTTGTTTTTGTCACTTAGGCTTCATCTAGTCCTGTTATTTTGTTTTCGTCACAGGACCTGTCATGACTCAGTAAAAGCGTATAGGGTCATTCATATCTAAAACCCCAAGATTGGACAAAAATACTTCATCTTTGAAACAACACAAATGTCACATATTAACATTATCTCGATGTCTTCCTTATTCCTATACAAGCAATCATTTTGTTATCTCTGGACGAATTACACCTCCAGAGGCGCTGAATGTTATACCAAGCTTTGCTTTTGCGTGTATTTTGTTCTTAAGCACGAAGCTACACAAGTGGCTATCCGTGTTATACCTGCATTACCAGGCGAATAATAAACTTATATGTGACGTGCTGATGATGTAAACAGGTTATATCATAACCATTGTTGCTGAGAGCTAGTTGAATATTATGTACAGTAATGAGTGTAGTCAGGGGACAGTCCCCCAGTTGGTGAGCAACGTCGATCTACCTTCTGCATGGGAGTTACTGATTAAAAAAAAGACTTTCAGAGGTCTTTCTGTATTATCTAAATTACCGTTTGCGAATAAACACCTAACTAATGCACTCTGGGCTTTTTTAAGTTGGCGTAATGGTTAGTTTGTCAAGCTGCTGACTTTGATCTGATGGAATATAAAAAAAACTTCCGAAATCCTTGCAGAATGCTTTCTTCCACCAGAATTTATTGACAGAAAAGATGATTAGTTAATAAACCAATTTCTTTTATCTTTTTTTTTGTTCAATTCTATTTAATATTGCACTTTTAACATGTAACATTTGCCCTAAATCCCAGGTTTCGATTCCCTCCGATAGACACATCAGGAAGCCAAATATGGCTTTGTTCTAAAGCAAACAATGAAAAAAAACATGCACGATGATATACGAGTTATATTCAGCGAAAATAACACAACTGTAAATTTATATTAATATTAAACTTTTAAAAATACTCGTTATTTATTTCTTTGTATTGTAGGAACCAGAAGGGGTTTTGAACTGACCTATTCCATATTCATATGTGGTACATTATCTGGATATAAACTGCTATCAGAAAGTTCGTTTCTTTTATACACGTTCCAGTTCTTTTACTTTGGGCCTCCCAGTGTACTGAGACTTTGTTAAGTTCGTATGTGTTTTAATAGTGTCAGCTACAATCTCAGTAACTACAAAATTCTTTATTGCCATGTTAAATTCACACGTGTTTTAAACGTGTCAGCTATAATCTCAGCACCTGCAACATGTTTTATTGGCAGACTGTCAACTTCAGATGTGTTTTAATCGTGTAGGCTACAATCTCAGCAACTATAAAATGCTTGATTGGCACATTGTTAAGTTCACAGTGTGTTTGAATCGGGCCAGTTATAATCTCAGTGATGACAATATTACAGTGAGGATGAAATTCCTTGCTTTATTAGCACGTTTTAATTTGAAGTGTGTTTAGGTCGAGTCAGTTATAATCTCAGTTATGACAACACAAAAGTGAGAATGAAATTCCTTGCTTTATTGACACGTTGTTAAATTCAGCTGTGTTTGGATCGAGTCAGTTATAATCTCAGTGATAACAACACGAGAGTGAGGATGAGATTTCTTGCTTTATTGACACGTTGTTAAATTCAGATGTGTTTGGGTCGAGTCAGTTATAATCTCTTTGATAACAACACGAGAGTGAGGATGAAATTCCTTGCTTTATTGACACGTGTTTAAGTTCAGATGTGAGTATGAGACTCTTTGATTTTGTTTAGTAGAAATAACGATACACAGCCATGAGTATAGTTATAATCCTTTATTAAATAATGTAAGACTTTATTTTAATTACACTTTAACGATTCGAATTTACTTCAAGTAGACAAAATTTCAAGTAGTAATTGTTTAATAGTTCTCTAAATGTTCCACAAAACACACAAAAATTTAAAACCTTCAGTCACACTTTCTTGCATTTTTTTATTTCACCTCATATCATTAAAATTTCTGAACAGATGACTATTGTAATTATTCAGTACAAAGATGTGACGATATTGTCATTTACACAAAGGACTGGACTTTCCAGCTACATACGAATTTGTTCTAGAGGAAAATAATCATTATATAACCCTAAAATCACCATATGGTCCCCATCTGCTTTTTAAACATTTTTCTAAACTATTAGTATACTTAATTGTGTCTGGATCCGTGACCTTGTTAGTTACAGAATCCCTAATAACATGTAGTTCACACACAAAAAAATTCTAAACGTAAATACCATCAATATTGTTATTAATCCTACTAATTACTATTAGGTTTTCCTTTATATTTTACATAGAAAATGAGTTGTTATTTCACCCAATTTCTTTGATCAGTTCTTTTGTACTGAGTGTTTCAACAGACAAAAACATAAAGCGATATGTCGTCCCCAGCAGAAGTGAGTGATATAAAACAAGTCGATAATTTGAGGATTAATGCTAGTATTTGTTTTTTTTTAACGGTGGGAAAATACCTTTTAAAGAAGGATCATTGGTCAGGCTTTTACTCAAATTTAGCACTAGATGCAGTCTTAACATTGAAAGTCACTAAAGTTCAAACGAGCATCAGGGTAAAATACTTAAGAGTTAAATTTACGTATTTTCAAACAATCAAAATGAGACTCCTTGTGGGAAAAGATAGGAACATTCCTATTCCATTTTGATCCCAGGTTCAAGAATTAAAGATAGTTACGGACGTAATGCTCACCAATCCTCAAAACAACCCTAAAAACAGTATGACTTCGTTTAACTAAAGATTTTGAAGTTACAAATATTCTTACATTTTACATGTTTCCTAGTAAACGTATAAATACTTGTACTGACACATTGGATTGGAGCAGCAACATACTGTACAAATACTTGTACTGACACATTGGATTGGAGCATCAATATATTGTATAAATACTTGTACTGACGCATTGGATTGATGCATCAATATATTGTAAAAATTCTTGTACTGACACATTGGATTGGTGCATCAATATATTGTACAAATACTTGTACTGACACACTGGAATGGTGCAGCAATATATTGTACAAATATTTGTACCAATACACCAAATACATTAAGTAACGTTTTTCCTCTCCTTTTTTGTTTTGTGAGGGGGAGCCTTTGACCTATCTTCATCATCTAGTAAAAGCCATACCAAATACTAAATACACACATAACTTATTGTGAATTTGAGTATAAAGTAATCCTTTGAAAGACCTCGTGGGTTGGGCAGCTATTGATCTATTTTTAGTCCATGATTTGATTAAAAAATAATTTGAAACATATTATAATACACACCACATGGCTTTGACAAAACAAGTCATTTGAAAGGATCCTCAGGTTATTACGATAATTGGTATGAATCCAAAAATAAGTCGTTGTTCTGTAAACTTAACCGGGGTGGAGTAGGGGAGGGGGAGTGTATTCCTGTCATTAGTTTTAAGTAACCTGAATAATTATCCCGTTATTACATTTCCAACTATATACACATTATATCTGTTTATCAATACTTCTGATGATGCTTTAGGAAAACTTCAGTTCTTACGAGTTCAGTCCGCTCTTCAACCACCTATTCATTTGTTGAAAGAAAAGGCTTAGTGATACTCAAAGGAAAGTTAATGACTGTTCAGAATATCCACAGATAAGAAAGCGCTACCCACCGTTTTCATATGTTTCAGCTTTCTTTGGGTATCTTCCAATTATGACTGGACTTTTATCTTATTTTTCCAGATATCATTTCCGTTCGTTTTTGTACTGGATGAATATCGTAGCTTTCGAGTATCGAACATAGTGTTAAAGCTGAAGTTCTCTTAAAGACTTGAAAAAATGAATATGCTGAGGAAATGGGAAGACTCAGATTGATAAGAAGTTTTCTCTCTGATTTTCGACTTTCTCGAATTGTATACCAAGTACAGCCTGCAAATTTGTAATTCTACGATACGGAAAATTTCTGCCCATGAAATTAAATATGTCAGCTAGTGAAGAAAACTTTCACTACTATCACGTGGAAGGATACACTAATACAACACGACAAGGAATGTTGGACGCCAGCCACGACAGTGAATCCATCTTCTTCCTGTGTGATAACAAAAAAGAGAAAAATATATTAAATTGAAACGAATGACTATTAGTGAAAACGAAGGTTAAACTCGTCTCACTGCTGGCATTAAGTGCTGGCAACTGACTGAATAATAGAGAAACATGATCAAGTCTCCCGTTTCACATTTCTAAGATATAAATCTTTCATTAGAGTAACTAGTAAATGAATTATCTAGTAACTTAGCAACGAAACAAAAAGATGTTGTTAACGGGGTAACTAAAATAACACTTATAAGATAATGGATGGAATATTTTAGTTATACTCGAACCCGGTTCTTTAGAACAGTAATTAATCTGTTATAATCATCGTACGAAACATGTATTACTAACTTGTAAGCTCAGTAACAGTTTTAAGAAAAATCCTACTTAGAGCTCTTAGAAGCTGTTTTCTGTGGGATTAGATGGTCTAATCTGATAAACATGCTATGATTTGTAACCCACTTGCCAGTATATGTTGCTGAAGTAATCTTTTTAATTTTGAAAAAAAAGAGTAAAATATGAAGAAGAGTGTAAAAAATAATACAACATCTTCCAATTAGATGTTTTGTTTGAGTTATTCGTTCAACGCAACACAAAGGCTAGAAGGAAGATAGCTAGTAAATAGTACCTACCACCAACTCCTGATGCTCATATAGAATAGTAAGATTTGACCGTCTCTTTTACAATCACCTATGAACCAGAGTGTAGAGCACTGTTTTTCTTTAGTTAACGGTGCGTGAACCATTGACCCTCGGATCCACTGTCCGGAATACTAATGGCAGATAAATTTTGAGAATGTTGTATTTCGTAGTACAATATACGAAAGGAATAACTGGTCCTTTCAAAGTTATATAAATTCTATCATCTTTAGCCATACATACAACACAACTTAGAAAGCACTTAGGAATTGTATTTTGAAATGTTTGTTTGTTTCTGGCAAAGCTACTAAGTATTGGCAAACGACTTGTTCTAAATGAGTCTTTTCATTTCAAAAGTTTTTCTAAGAAATTTTAAAGGGTTTAAGATAGTAAAAAAAGAAACAGCGTCACACATATACATATTTTTAAGGCAGTATTAGGTTTATCCGCCATCGCTCCACAATAGAAGACAAATTTTTTATTTCTTTTTTTTTTAATGGACAGCCGAAGAACTATTCCAAGTTAGACACATACGCTATATATCAATATGTTCCTATTTGTATCGATCGTAAGCCAACTGCTGCACGGGCAAAGCTATGATGTCCTTGAAGGAAAAGCTGCTTCGTCTACAAACTAAAGGCTTCCTCTCTTGGTGGGTATGATAAGACTTTAGAAAAAGAATACCACTGGTAACTGAAAATACCTACTTATATAATTACGACTAAATAGGTTTATCGACAGCTAAAACACGTGAACATTTTATCAGAATATTAATAAGATGGCTAAAAACCTTGTTACAGTCACATAATTATTCAAATCGGAAGTTATATATTTGTAAACCATTTATATACTTAAGATTTAATTACGAAATCTAAGTTATTACTGTCAAACTTAAAAAAGCCTAATCTGCAAAGAAAAACAATAAAAATATTATAATAAATCTCTCCTCATTTTCCAGCAGAAGAATCATCCCTAAACTCTCTTTGATCATAGTGCTGGATTTTATATTTAAATTGATTTTTATTAATATATTTCTAGCATAATATTCAATTGGAATTTTCAACCTAAAAATCACCATATACGCATGAGAAGTAAGTGTCCATACTTTTTAACTACTGACCAAAGAGAAACAAACCACCTATAAGCAGTGCCCGCCACCAAAATGGTTTTGTCCGGCTGTTTGATAGGAATAGCAGAACTGACTATTACTTTTATGATGCATCCACAGCTGAAAATGCAGAAAATTTTCAGACTTTCGTTCCACAATCCGACATGTTAATCATTATACTACGCTTGACCCCATAATATTCAGAAGATGAAAATTACATCGTTTAAAATATATTACTTCTAGGTGCGCATCCATTAATACCCGGATCAGTGGAACACTTGCCCAAAACAATGTAAATTTATGTTTTCTACAGGATATATATACCCTTATCCATCATTAGCACGTTGAATTACTCCTTACCTCCTGCTATCTGACAGTAAAAAGTTATCACCGCTCTTAACAGTAAACGCCAGTCTTATAGTTATTAAGTCCTTTACAGTAAACACCAGTCTTATAGTTAGCACTGTCCTTTACAGTAAACACCAGTCTTACAGTTATCACTGTCCTTTACAGTAAACAACAATCTTACAGTTATCACTGCCCTTTACAGTAAAAACCAGTCTTACAGTTATTGCCACCCTTTTAGTAGATACAGATACCCCTGCAAGTCAACCAATCTTTCCCCCCCCCCCAGTGGCTCAGCGGCAAGTCCAAGGAATCTCGCCACTAAAAACTGGGTTAAGAACAAGTAAACAAAAACCATTTCAGTAATATTCTTCCACAATAAATCTATGCATACAGATATAAATAGATACTTAATACATTTATATCCAGAGGTTGAGTATGTTATATTGAAACGATTTTGGAGTCTCACCACGTCGTTACTGTCCATGTCGCTACGTCCAGTGATCTCGACCTTGACCATAGTTCCGCAGCGTAGGAACTGACATTGCAAATGACTCCAACGAAAGGCTTTCATGTTCAAAGCACACAACTTCTCACTGTCTGGTTTCAATAAGCAGCCTAGCGTAAGACGGCGACGATTTTCCAGCGCCCGTTTCAACAGTCCAATCGCACAGACATCCATAGGCGCTACGTCCGGCGACTTGACCGGCATGTCTTCGTATGTAATTGCATGAATACCCGTTTCATTGTCTAGCTGGTCGAGGTAAGCGAAGAGTGAACAGGTATGTCGTGGAAATAACTTGCGTGTTTTGTACAGTCAGAGATCCTTCTTGATTTCTTAGTTATGTTGCGACCTGGGACCTGGGACACATGGAAAGCTTTTGCCGCTGACCTATGTGTTCGTAGAATCTCACTTCTTACAAGATTCTGCACTTGCCTCAGCTGGGGTAAGACTTGAAGCAGGTCTCTCTTGGGATGGTTCTGGTGTCCTAAGTTGTTCCACATTCCTTTGTTTTTCAATGGCATTAAGTACAAGGAACATCCCTGTCTTGAAAATTCTAAATTCCCGATCTGAACACATCTGTATTATCTGAGTGTGTGAATATTTTGCATCGAAAAGGGCTATTACATAACATTCCCAAAATCAATCTGTTTTCGGTCGCATCACACTATCTATGAATGCCAAATAATGTCAAAATGTAGTTCTGATACATGATATTCCACTGCGACTTTATATTCGTTGTAGTTGTCACGTGACTTAATGACTTTTTTTATTCACTTTTGTTTATATAACGTACTCATCCCTCTGTATTTAATTAAAAAATAATGATTGTACGTTTTTCTATTGCTTGTGCAGAGAGTGGCTTGATGACTAGCGCGCCTGGATATGAATTGGAAGGTATAAGGTTCGAACTGCAACATGCCGCCGAACAAACTTTGTATTATTATAGCTGTAAAAATCAAATCCTTTATTAGGTTTAGAAGAGCCACCACTGCAGCTGACGTTGTTGTTTTTTTTCTTCTGGTCAACAGTTCTAGATTAGTGGTGGGTATGCCTGAACCTTAATGGTCTCTATTCCTACTGTTAAACCCAAATGTAGCAAATGTGCCGTTCAGGCTGAAAATATCATACATCTTCACCATCTTTAAAGGCAATGGTGTAACTAGAAGTGTGCCTTAGTGCTAGCCATCATGATTGAATAGTCCATATGTTGGTCACCTCTACAAACACACAAATGATCTTAATTGTTACTGTTCCGAAACTAGTTCAGTATGTTAGCTTAGTTAACACGATGCGTAGCACATAGTAGGAGTGCGCAGAATAGTAGCTTACGTTTACACTTATTACTTTAGAAATGATCATCAAATGTTAATGTTATGTTATTTTTAATTGTTTAGCAACGACCAATTATTTTTATGGTTTACACAAATACTCATCGTTTTGTAGCAAAAATCTTAAAGCAAAAAAATGTCTTCGCCGTTTCCTTTTAAATAAGTTAATTAGTTTCAGATGAAGTCATTCCTATTACGGTTTTAACGTTAATTAGTTTCAAATAAAGACATTCCTATTACGGTTTTAACGATTTCCTTACGTTGTTGGACAGAGAGAAAAACAAAACAATCTTAAGAAGTAAAATCGTGCTTGAGATTTCCTTGGTCTCCTGTTTACTAAGCGGTAAGATCGAAGGCTTAGAAACGTTAGATTCGGGGTTCGATCCCCGCTACACACATATCGCGAATAGTCCACTGTGCAGATTTGCGCTGAAACAAACAGTTATAAGATAGCATTTGTATTGGAGGAGGAGAATATTTTATGGCTAGAGTGTAAACAATACTGCTAGTAAACTGTATTAGTTATATGAAAAATAGGCGTAAGAAAACAAGCTAAGATAAGAAGAAATCAATTTACCATAAGCTTTTATGTGTCAAGATCTGGTACCTCAACATTTGCTATTTTAGCGTTGTGATAATTTCACTACTTTTATAGATAGTTCCACAAACTTTATCTATCCCCATCGTTTCTCACTTCGCAAAAATAAAAAATAACGAAAAATCGATAAAAAATAAAAACAAGCATTGCCATTAGAAGAGTTAGGTGTGTATGATTCTGACATACGTTTGCACCATGCACAGCTGTCATATGAACTTTTCTCACCAGGCCTAACTTTGTGAGATAGTATTCAGCAATCTTCTTACGATTGATTCTCACCAGGCCTAACTTTGTGAGAGAGAGTATTCAGCAATCTTCTTACGATCCATTCTCACCAGGCCTAACTTTGTGAGATAGTATTCAGCAATCTTCTTACGATTGATTCTCACCAGGCCTAACTTTGTGAGATAGTATTCAGCAATCTTCTTACGATCCATTCTCCCCAGGTCTAACTTTGTGAGATAGTATTCAGCAATCTTTTTAAGATCGATTCTCACCAGGCCTAACTTTGTGAGATAGTATTCAGCAGTCTTCTTACGATCGATTCTCACCAGGCCTAACTTTGTGAGATAGTATTCAGCAATCTTCTTACGATCGATTATGGGATTAATAATTTTACATATTATCACCACCTTTAATTCTTTGATTAATGTTCTAAGGTGATAATGAACTACTTTAGTATGGTGCCCGCCGTTAGTTTAGCCTTTAAATCTTGTTAACGCAAGCAGGATAACAGTTCCTTATATAGGATAACACTACGTCACCTCTCTCTATTGTTAACGCAAGCAGTGTAACAGTTCCTTATATAAGATAGCACCACGTCACCTCTCACTGTTGTTAACGCAAGCAGTATAACACTTCCTTATATAAGATAGCACTACGTCACCTCTCACTATTGTTAACGCAAGCAATATAACAGTTCTTTATAAAGGATAACACTACGTCACCTCTTACTATTGTTAACGCAAGCAGTATAACACTTCCTTATATAAGATAGCACTACGTCACCTCTTACTGTTGTTAACGCAAGCAGTGTAACACTTCCTTATATAAGATAGCACTACGTCACCTCTCACTATTGTTAACACGAGCTAGATAACAGTTCCTTATATAGGATAACACTACGTCACCTCTTACTGTTGTTAACGCAAGCAGTATAGCTCTTACTTATATAAGATAGCACTACGTCACCCCTCACTATTGTTAACACGAGCAGGATAACAGTTCCTTATATAAGATAGCACTACGTCACTTCTCACTATTTTTAACGCAAGCAATATAACACTTCCTTATATAAGATAGCACTACGTCACCTCTCACTATTGTTAACGCAAGCAATATAACAGTTCTTTATAAAATATAACACTACGTCACCTCTTACTATTGTTAACGCAAGCAGTATAACACTTCCTTATATAAGATAGCACTACGTCACCTCTTACTGTTGTTAACGCAAGCAGTGTAACACTTCCTTATATAAGATAGCACTACGTCACCTCTCACTATTGTTAACACGAGCTAGATAACAGTTCCTTACATAAGATAACACTAGGTCACCTCTTACTGTTGTTAACGCAAGCAGTATAGCTCTTACTTATATAAGATAGCACTACGTCACCCCTCACTATTCTTAATACGAGCAGGATAACAGTTCCTTATATAAGATAGTACTACGTCACCTCTCACTATTGTTAACGCAAGCAATATAACAGTTCCTTATAAAGGATAACACTACGTCACCTCTTACTCTTGTTAACGCAAGCTGTATAACACTTACTTATATAAGATAGCACTACGTCACCTCTCACTGTTGTTAACGCAAGCAGTATAACACTTCCTTACATAAGATAACACTAGGTCACCTCTTACTGTTGTTAACGCAAGCAGTATAACAGTTCTTATATAAGATAGCACTACGTCACCTCTCGCTGTTGTTAACGCAAACAGGATAACAGTTCCTTATATAAGATAGCACTATGTCACCTGTCACTATTGTTAACACGAGCAGTATAACAGTTCCCTATATAAGATATCACTACGTCATCTCTCACTATTGTCTCTTTCGGCACGAGTACCTTTTACTGCGCATGACACAAGGTTTTAGTGTATTACATTCAAAATTTCATTAAACTACTTTTTGTTTATGTTATACCAATTAGAATA
>NW_013665978.1:580094-584530 GCF_000517525.1 Limulus polyphemus | reverse complement strand
CAAGTTTTAAGTTCTTAATTCTAAAAGGAAATATATAAAAAAATCCCGAATTTCCACTAGTGTAACACACATGACAAATTTTTGTCATCATCCCTATTTAATCCATCACCCCTCGAAAATGTACGAAATTAAACGTGAAATGCTCTATATAAAATCGTTATTGCTTAAACAGATCATAAATTTTATGGCCTTCAATTTTGTTTTGTTACAGAGCTATCAAAGTGAAAATCAGACTCCTTCTGCCACACCCACCTGTCACATCCTCCCTTTCACAATTGGTTGATAGTTCTCTCACGTTTCATTATATATTGTTTATAACCAATAGAAAGTCAAGGTTTTCTTACATCAAATGGCGTTTTGTATCAAATGACGTTTTGTATAACATTGTGTTTTGAACAGATAACCGTCAATGTCATTCGGGGTAGCAATTTTGTTTCCGTGGGAAAGTTAACGACTAGCTTGGATGAATTTGTAAAGGCTTTTGTGGCATAGTTAGAAAGCCAGAAAAAGTTTTAGAAGTAAGTGAAATTGTCTACTTTTTGCTTGTTATTAATCTGTATTCTTTAAGTAAATAAAAATTGTTAAGTGCTCTACCATAATCGCTAAAAAATCAGGCTTAACTCTATCACAATCAAGGGCAAGAAAAAACTAAGATTGGGTAAGTATTTTATTTTTTTTTCATATTTATTGTTATAAAAGTAACAAAAGTTAAAATTATGGATCTCTTTCAAGTATTTAAGACTAGAATAGGTAAAATAAGTAATAATAATAATATAAATAAAATTGTTCACGAAGCATGCACGCGAGCAGCTCGATGGTAATGTAATTCGATAACGTAACTTGAGCTGCACGTTTCCCGAGTGATTTACAACTTATAATGGCACAGATAGCAATTAGACAAGGTTCAATGGGCAATAAAACAATAAAATTTAATTATAAATAGATGTATAATGTTACGAACTTAGAGCTACTTAGGATATACAAATATCATGTTAAAATCTGAAGTTATACTAGAAAGAACAGAAGGTTAATTTATGTTTATTTCGATTTTTTTGGTTGTTACGAGGTCGGTCGAATTGACCGATCCAGTTTTGAGATTAGGATAGAGAAAATAACATACACACTATAAGGATTTAATGAAAAAAACGTTTGCAATGCATTTAGGATGTTTTAGGGATTGCACAAAGGAAATTTGAGATTTTTGAGATGACGAAAAGTATTTTTAATTTTAACATGAAAATTACTTTGCACATGGACTATTCATGAATATATTCATGGACAAAACTTTATTTTATTTTATTAAAAGTACTTCAATAAGACATATGAGTTTTTGTATGTGAAAGACTTGTAATATTAACTGAAAGACTGCCAAATTTCGTGAAGATATACCTAATATATAGAGTTATAAGTATTAAATTGATGTCAACTTTAAACGAGTACAGAAGGTCACGTGACTCGGTCAAATAGACCGACCCGTGTCGAAAGATTTAACACGAGCAGGATAACAGTTCCTTATATAGAATAACATTACGTCATTAGTTTAGTTGCGCCAACTTTCATTAATAATTTTGTCATATTTATCATTATTGTTACATCTTTGCTTTAGTCTTATTATAACTGATATTTCTCAGGTCTTCTCGCTCGTATCTTTGTCTAATTCTTAAGGTTTAACTTTATATACTACCTCTATTTGCCTGCTCAGTAAACTGGCCATGTGTATAGGAGATAGTTGGCGTTATAATAGCTGTGATAGACACATTCATAGTATTGTTTAGCAAGTTCATTTCCGGTTTATTACAAATAAATTGATTATTTTAAGTGGAATATTAACATTGTTACTAGTTATTGCACAATGTTATTATTTTTTTTTCTTATCTTGATGGACGATAGTTTTTTACTTTGTGTATGTTTTCTTATAGCAAAGCCACATCTGGCTCTCTGCTGTGTCCACCTAGGGAAATCAAACCGTTGATTCTAGTGTTGTAAATCCAAAGACTTACCGCTGTCCTAACGGAGAGAGTTTTTTACTGTACTATCTCTACTGTCCTGATACCCGACCCTATACTAAACGTTTGTAGGGAAGAATAAACAGTTTTGCTAATACTGATACCACACAAGGGGCAATGAATCGGCGATAGTTTTAGATGTTTTCTAAGAAACTTTTGTTATTATTTCATATCAGTTTTATTTATAGTACTTATTAAAATGCTTATTATTAATTCATTTCTTTATTATTATGTATTGTTTATCATTTTGATTATTTTGCTTTGTTGGCTTAGTATTTAGATATAGAACTAACCTATATCTAGTCAGCTGGCCAAACTTCTTGAGATATTATTGGGATTACGGCCGAAAACGTAGATAACATAGAGGGGTACCCAATGATGATGAATTCTAATAGTTTTAAGTTTTTATTTTATGACATTAGGTACTCTCTGGCACGTAACATTAGCTACAGTATTTGCTGAGCTAGTTTTTTTACTTGGGATCTATGTAGTTAGCTTGCTTTGGTAAGTTATTAATAATGAATAATTTTTGGGTTTATTGTTTGTTCACATTTATCCACAAAGTTTCTAACGTTATAAGTCCGCAGATTGACCGTTGCACCACTGGATGGCATTTCGGATTTACATAGGGTCTGAAAGTGGTTTGATAACACACGATAGGCCGCAGAAAAGAAAATATGTATAAATTCAAGTGATTAAAGGTAACTGGTGTGAATGAATAAACGCTCAAACCTAGGTGGGAGTGTTGATTACTTTATTCAGCGTTGTGGGCTTAAGCCCTTCATTATTTCCATCGTTTAAGCCCGAAACGCTAAATACATTAATCACCACTACCATCTGTTGATTGAGTGTTTATTTATTAGCATATGTTACCTTTAATCTCTAAAGATAACACATCATCTTAAAGATACAACCACATGGAAATAATTCTTCCGAAAGCTCTTAGGATTTATATATAGATATTAATTCTGATACTGTTAAGTCGAGCGAAGGAAAACGTTTTAAATTACACAACGGACCTTCAATACTAGTGACAGCCTCGAAAGCTCAGTGAATGTGTACTACTCCATCCTAGCTCTTGTATCCAACAAGCAGCTGTGAGGAATTTTTAATAATGCATTGAGGTGGGAAGAGGAATTTCTTTTATACAAGTACCAAATTGGAAAGATACTATTCTGCTTTTTCAACCCAACTGACCCATTGGGTTTCATTGTTCAGTTTTCAATTCCCTCGGAATATTTCGCAAATACCTTTAACGCTCAGAATTTATTCGTCGTTCAAACAGTAGAGGACATAATCCTATATGTACTCCATCCTCTTCCCAGGTACTTCTTTATACAAAAAGATAACCCTTTGAAACCACGAAACCGTGCTTCAAGCTTATATAAATCTAAAAAAAAGCGTGTGCAGAAAACTTATTCTTATATCAAAGAATATAATAAAGTCAAGCAGTCTAGGGTTATTGCTATATTATAAATCCTACGTTTGCTGTTTGTCATAGTAATTGGGTGGTCTTTTCCTTGTAAACACAATCTTATCAGGTTACATGAGTTTGCTATTTAGCCGTAACCAGGTTGTTGTTGTTCAAACACTGTGATTTATACAAATAAACTTAGAAAACCGGAAAATCTTAATAGCCTGTATGTTTTTATGTAGAAGCTTCAAATCAATAATATGTTGCAATACATTTATTATATATATATATATATATATTGCCGCGATTGATTTTATAGACTTGCCCTTATGGAACAAATTATATCATCTTATCCCTGATGTCTCGGTGGTTAGTTTCAGAGATCACAACGATAAAATTCGTAATTCTATCCCTGCGATAGGCATAGTACAAATATACCATTGTGCAGCTTTCTGCTTGAACCAAACAAATATTGCTCAACAATCTTCATCCAATAGCATAAAAGGCCTTGGGTGTTTGGATAACATGTGACGTTATCGTCATAATTAACATTTTGACTGCGGCTGCTTTAAACGCGCACGGAAATTTTGTGAGCCGTACACTGAATACAACACTCCCGCATTGAACTGCCGGAGGCGTAGCGTGCACTACACGATGAATGAGCAGTCAATGGGTTGATTATTCATTATTTTTCAGTGGACTAACTGTTTATTTATTTGTTAATCTCTATCCTTCATAAAATGTGAAGAAACGATGATTTAGAAGGCTAATCTAATCTTTAATTAGTTACTCACGCTACAACAAATTCAGGGCTTATTAATGCTGCAAATAAACGAAGTAGATCTCATATAGTAGTAGAATGTAAGCGTCTATCTGGTTTAGATGTATAGTTCCTTACCCACCACTAACAACGCTCTTCCAAGTAGCACTGATGAGCCGTGAATTGGGCGAAACTAGTCTGTCAGAAAGAAAGGCCCTCAATGGCAAAGCGGTATGTCTGCGGACTTACAATGCTA
>NW_013665978.1:578558-580084 GCF_000517525.1 Limulus polyphemus | reverse complement strand
GAAAGTAGCGAAAGTTAAGTCTCTACATTGCTTTTCTTCACTAAAATTCACGTTCTGGCGAAGAAATTAAATTAACAAATAAATAACCAATCTTCCTGTTAAGGAAAACTTTATACATTAAGACAGAGACAGATCATCCGTCCCGACTTGGCTTCATGTCTTTTTGCTCACAGTATTATTATCTTGATTTAGTGTTTAACACTCGGTAATTTGAATAAGATATAGTAAATTTTCTCCTCAGTAATTTCTACTCATTCTTCAGTATTTCTTAATTCATCTTCTCACGTTCACTTGAATGTAACATTACAGCATCAATTTTTTTGTCCTTCGCTTTCTGAAGGCAAGTAAAAATATTCTGTTGGAAATCAAGTGAAATCCACTAAGAACGTAGCTGATGGAGAAAAGCTTATAAATTTGACTATTCGGTCTGGGCGTGGCCCAGCGGTTAGAATGCCAGACTGTGAATATGAGAGTACATGGTCCGTTGCAGCTGCCCCCCAGTGGTACAGCAGTAAGTCTGAGGACTTACAACGCTAGAATCCTGTGCTTAATTACGAACAAACAAAGTACTTTAGATGACGTAAGGATAAAATATTTACTAATAGTTAAATGATATTAAAAATGACTCTCTCTGTCAGTAAATACCCATTAATATAACGACTGCTTAGTATTAAAAAAACATTAAAAAAATACTGGAAACTAGACGAGGAGTTAACAATAAATTCTTTGATTTCGCGGCTCACGTGTTTATTGGATTTATTTTACGAAGCTGGAGAAATTTTAAAATATTTTTCTATCGGAGAAAGCCATAAATAGAGTGAATGAATTACAGTTTTATCCTTTTTCTTACACGGTTCTGCTCAATGGTTTGATGTTCAATAACCACGTAAGACGTTGCCATGGTAACTACGTTAACTTACATCGCCCAAGGGAGATGTTATAAGTCTATCCGCTTTTTGGTAGTATCCGATAATTTTTTTTAATTTTATTGTTTTGACACGTATAATCTTCGTGTCGTTTTTCATCACACACAAAGAAACAAAATCAGTTCGTCAATTTTCATTCTTCCCTAATTTCACTAACAGACAACCATGATGGCATTAACGCAAACTTTGATAAAACCTAATTTGTTTTATATTTTCATCTCCAAGTTATTTGTTACTCTTGGTAGATTTTTTTTTATAATGTACTTACATTCAATGTAAAATATATTTAAATGTGATATATTTAAATGAAATTTATCTCTTATTCTTATATTTGAGCCCCCCAGTGGCACAGCGGTATGTATGTCGACATACAACTCCAAAACCCGGGTTTCGATATCCGTGGTGGGCAGAGCACAGATAGCCCAAAGTGTAGCTTTGTGTTTGTGCATGGCCAGGAGGTTAGGGCGCTTGACTCGCAATCTGAGGGTCGTGGTTTCGAATCCCCGTCCCACCAAACATGCTCGCCCTTTCAGCCGTGGGGGCGTTATAAAGTGACGGTCAGTCCCACTATTCGTTGGTACAAGAGTAGCCCAAGAGTTG
>NW_013665978.1:570162-577586 GCF_000517525.1 Limulus polyphemus | reverse complement strand
AACACTATCTAGCCCTTCCTCCTAATGGCTCATCGGTAATTCTGGTGATTTATAACTCTAAAAACCGGAATTTGATACCCGTGGTGGGCGACAGCACAGGTAGCACACTATGTAGCTTTGTGCTCAACTTAAAACAAAACAATCTTGTATTGAAAACCTCAGCAGCGTGTTGGCATATTAGTGATTTTCCTAACAAGATCTGATAAAAATTTGCTTTATTTGGAAACCTCGATTTTGAAAATGAACAATATAATAATTACATAACTACCAATCGAAAACACAAGTCTCAGATCAAAATAGCTCGAACCAATTGCCACTTCGTGCAAACATAATGTTTTTAGTGCTACAAAGTTCTATCTTCTTGCATAGCGTTTAATTTAACTTATAAATACAAGTCTAGCTATAACATGGGGGGGGGGGATTCAAATGTTTGTACATTGTGTTTGCGGTGGAACGGGAGAGCTCATGGCTTGGTACAGATGTATACATGTATAAACATGGTATGAATAGGTCAACTCCTGTACAGAAGATTTCTTGAAAAAAAACAATAAACTGCACATCTTGGGATCTCTATTAAACAAACTATTTAATCACGAAATTTCATTTAATCCAAATTTAAAAATTTCTTTGGAAGGGAAACACGTCTAAAATTTTTTTAACCTGGGCAGAAAAACTTTGATGAAGCAACGGCAAGACTAAGAAATTATTTTTTTTCTTTACTTGAAAATTCGTAATATTAAAGTTTGATATGTTTGGCCAATTATGTAACTAATTTATTTTTGCATAACTGTTAAGAGAACTTGCATAATGTATTCAAATCACGTGTTTTTGTTCCTGGAAGACTTTTGTAAAAACAAATCCGAAAAAATAACTGTATTTGAAATAGGTTCAAATCAATAAGTAAAACCGACACTTGTGTAAAAGATCTATTTACAATTAAAAGCAATACAACGTTAAAATCTTACACAATAAATAGTTATTACAAACAGAAACTTGCCCTGAAGATGGTGTCATACCGACACCGAAACATATATAGTCTTTTAGGACAAGTTCCTGTTTTAAATAATTATTTATAGTGTGAGATTTTAACGTTGTATCGCTTTTGATTGTAAATAGGCTCAAATCACTTTTTTACTTTATATGTTTGATAAAAGGTTTGTTAATTTTTTACCACTTTTTGCTCTTTGGTTCTCCTTTAAAGGTTTAAAGTCGCCATTATATAACGTAAATAAGACGAGATACCAAGTAACATTCTTTTGTGTAACCTGACTTTCAAATGTTCAATACTGTAACACTAGAAACTGGTTCTCCTTTAAAGGTTTAAAGTCGCCATTATATAACGTAAATAAGACGAGATACTAAGTAACATTCTTTTGTGTAACCTGACTTTCAAATGTTCAATACTGTAACACTAGAAACTGGTTCTCCTTTAAAGGTTTAAAGTCGCCATTATATAACGTAAATAAGACGAGATACCAAGTAACATTCTTTTGTGTAACCTGACTTTCAAATGTTCAATACTGTAACACTAGAAACTGATTCCGAAAGACAAGTGAAAACCAAAACGTTGGACAATAAACTTTTATTTATTCGGTGTATGTGATTTTATTTTGATAGTGAATTATAATCTACAGTCTGTTGGATAATGATATCACCGATGTATTTTCTTTTTATCGAAGTGAAATTGAAAACATAATCCGCAACATATAGAGGTTTAACATATTATTTGATTCACTGTACTGTTGTTTTGCTTTATCCGGGCTCATCAGCCCAGTTTGGGTCAGCAAATCAAAGAAAAACTCACCATCTTCTAACATAAACAAGTGTAGGTGTCTACTTACTGTATAACATTGAATAATTGAATTTGGCGGAATGCCAAAAACCAAAATTGATTTAGGATATACCATAGTGAATTTCAAGGACTTAAAAAATACCATCAATATTATATACTTAACATCATTATAAGAGACCTTACTAGATTTCTTTCCTGAAACCTAATAAGCCTCCATCCAACCAGTGCTAGTTCTTATCGTTCTATAAGTCTTATTAGTGCACATTAGTAGAAGGTTCGAACACATTTTAGTTCACCGCCTCCATGGTTATATTGCTGAGCACCACTTATTACCATGTGCCCAGATTGGGATTCTTCCACCTATCGACACTAGACCATCAAGTCGACGGATTCGATCTCTAATCATTGTAACACTAGACCATCAAGTCGACGGATTCTATCTCTAATCATTGTAACACTAGACCATCAAGTCGACGGATTCTATCTCTAATCATTGTAACACTAGACCATCAAGTCGACGGATTCTATCTCTAATCATTGTAACATTAGACCATCAAGTCGACGGATTCTATCTCTAATCATTGTAGCACTAGACCATCAAGTCGACGGATTCTATCTTTAATCATTGTAACATTAGACCATCAAGTCGTCGGACTCTATCTCTAATCATTGTAACACTAGACCATCAAATCGTCGGGCTCTATCTCTAATCATTGTAACACTAGACCATCAAATCGTCGGACTCTATCTCCAATCATTGTAACACTAACAAGCCTCCTTACATTATATTTCTTGATTTTGAGCAAGTTTTCGGCTCTGTCTGACACTACAGCTTAATCTACAAGCTCCAAAACTTAAAACAATCAATTGCCTACATACATTGTCAACTCATTTCACTGTATACGACGTGCAGTTGTTCTTCTTGAGAGGGTTTCTCTCGATCCTTCTGCCCCATTTCATCACCTTTTCTGCACATTCTTTATGCTACTGATATGCCTAAGTCAATGTATCCTGTTGCATTATACCAAAACACCGACGATATTACTTTCATGGCCACCTACCTGTAACACTATGATCTATTTTAATAAAGTTATTCAGGTTGCGTTAAACACCTTGTTCGACTTTAAGTCGTCGTTGGTGTCTTACAATTAATATCTCTAAAACAAGAGTAATACTTCTGGTACTAACCCTTTTTATTTAATGTCTTCATGAACAGTGTTCCCATTCAGCTCTCAAACACTGTTAAATATCTAGATGTTATTTTCGAAACATATTTGAGTTGAAAAGTTCAGATGACGGCTTCTCAACCACAAATCCACTCAACTCCTCAATTTCTTACGATACCTAACATAAATCTCCTGGGATTTAAATCCACCCCTTCGTCTATACACATACAAGTCCTTTGTCCGACCATGTATTACATATGGTCATACTGCTTGGATTTCTGCTTGTCCTATCTTATCCATCCATCTTCAGATTTTGGAATGACATGACCAACAGTGTGAATGACTTTTCTTTACATACTTATACTTTGCCCCAAATATGTTCAGAGATACTTTCTCTATCATAATATCATATTTCCTGATACTTTCAGTTGGACTATTCATCCACCAGCTGATCAACTCTTATACTTGCATGTTCCTAATGATCCTAATTATTTGGATCTTCCAATTCCAAATACTCCCAGTAATATTTATCCGGATAGCTGAATGATTCTTTTCAACTCTTATACTTGCATGTTCCTAATTATTTGGATCTTCCAATTCCAAATACTCCCAGTAATATTTATCCGGATAGCTGAATGATTCTTTTCAACTCTTATAGTTGCATGTTCCTAATGATCCTAATTATTTGGATCTTCCAATTCCAAATATTCCCAGTAATATTTATCCGGATAGCTGAATGATTCTTTTTCTTTCACACCTTCTCCACTTGTTCTGTCTCTGACACACACAAACAAACTTCATTCCTAAATGATAACATCCACAACACGCCTGTCTTCATGTACTGATTGAACCCCTTACATGTCCATTATATCCTATCACTTGTCAGTCTCATTAGAACTCTTAGGCGAAGAGAGGGCGCAACTCTCTAATGGCCTGTCAGCCCCTGGGCTGAAATGAAAAAAATTTTTGGCTTGCTGACCAAAGCTGTGCTGATGAGGCTTGAATAGGCGAAATTGTAGTCCACAGAAGAGGGTACGGCCAATCAAGCCTCTACCTCACAGATTATGTTTTCAATTTCACCTCGATGAAAAGATAATAAATCTGTAATATCTATTAACAGTTTGTCTACTGTACAATAATGAATAATTAAAATTGGTAGAATATCAGTAACATCTATAAACAGTTTGTCTACTGTTACAGTAGACAAACTGTTAATAGATGTTACTGATATTCTACCAATTTTAATTATTCACTATTGTAATTATTCATTATTGTACGGTAGACAAACTGTTAATAGATGTTACTGATATTCTACCAATTTTAATTATTCACTATTGTACAGTAGACAAACTGTTAATAGATGTTACTGATATTCTACCAATTTTAATTATTCACTATTGTATAGACAAACTGTTAATAGATGTTACTGATATTCTACCAATTTTAATTATTCACTATTCTGTACAATAATGAATAATTAAAATTGGTAGAATATCAGCAATTACTGAAACACTTAAATTGATTAAGGGTATTTAACATCGTGAGTTTCAACTCCATATAAATCTACAATCCACATTTAAATTTCTCTCGTCAAGTATTAAAGCAGGGATAAAATATATCAGTATCTATTTAAGTAAAATGTTAAAGTATTTATACATGAAGGTTGTTCAAGATGTAATTTTAACTAAGAGAAATTATGGATTATGAAAATTAAATGTGAAATGAATGATGGAGAATTCATCCGTTGAATTTAACAAGCAACAACTGACGCTAACGAACTTCAGTTTAATCTGAATAACACTCGATCAAACCCGAAATTTGAAATTTAGTAAATAAAGTTGTTTTTCAGTTGATGAATCTGTCAACTCTATGAACGACACAGATTGAATAAATAAAACCTAACTATCATGATGAATCAAAAAGGTCTTCGGTAAAGTTAATAATATATAGAAGACTTGAAATTATAAAAACAGATCTTACTCGACTTGGCCACTTTTTGTTAAAAAAATTGACAGAAAAGGGAAGTGTAGGAAAAGACCGTTGTTGGGGTAATAAGATTCGTTTGTTTATGGTTCAGGACAAAACTACATAAAGATTATCTATGCTATGCCCACCACTGATGTAGAAACCCAATTTTCATCGTTATAATCCCCACAGACTTACCATTGAGCCACCAGGGGAGCAAAGTAATAAGGAGACCAAACCTATAGTAACAGAAATCTTTAAGTTTTATCTTTTAACCCCAAAATCAATAAAGATTATCTCTGTCGCATAACAGACTTATATACTAGGTGTTGTTCATATCGATCTATTAGAAGTTGACTCGTTGCGTGGAAATTCAATTTCTACTTGGAATAACAGTAATTTTCACGTTTGACCCCAAAGTAAACAGGAATCCCTTTGACTCATAAGAAAGGCACATGTGGAGTCACAATAATTTGTGTCTGGAGGAACGTAAGTTGTTGCGTGGAAACCAAAGTGTCCACAGACACGACGGATATCGCCATAACTATATCCCCCACAATCAATAAGAGTGGTTAAAAAGTATTTAATGAAATTATAATAAAAAATGGCACGATAAGGAATGTTCAAAATGCAGTAAATAGATAACATCGCTAAGCCTGAATTTAATGTCAAATAATATCGTTAAGCCTAAATTTGATATTAGTAACACCGTATCAGTCGTCAAAGGCATACGTGTTTTGCTGTTTACATTTACGAGAAAATGGAAATTCTTCAAAGTATCACGGAGAAAAAAATGACTACATTTCCCACAAAATCTATTTTCACGGTTTACATCTGTATTCATTAGCGTTTTAACACCAGAACACGATTCAAGCAATGTGTTCTTATAGCAAGCACTTACCATGAAAAAACGTAAAACCGTAACTAAAGGAACTAATACAATCCATTATAAATGTACTTGTGATACTAGAAATAAACGTCATTATAACATCAAATGTGTTAATTAGACACTCAGCGTTTCGCTTTACAGTTTCTTCTGGAGCGTTCCACTAAAACACAAACTATAACTGACAATACAAAGCTTCAAATTTGGTGTCATAAGGTCGTTTATTACTAGTATTAAAATGTCTTTTACACACCAATATGTACTACAGAAATTAAGTAAATTTATTTGTTTCAAACAATTTGATCATTTAGGGTATTCAGTGGTTTCTTTATTCCTTTTCCGTACACAATTTCTCTCTATCTCTCTCTGTTAATGTATCTGACTTTGTCTCACTAGGCGCTGTAACAATATTCTTATTATAAATATATACCTTTCTACGTTTCAATCTGTCCAATTATTTATCAGGCCATTTGAAACCTTCAATAAGTGATACGTTCTCGCTTTTATGTAAACTTTCATTAATATCTCACGGAACTTTTCGATATCGCTTGTTACTAACTGGCCTCGCTCGAAAAGTCCAAGGTTTGCATCGCGAAGCCGTTGAATACGGTCGCAGCTGTGGGTGCGTTATAAGAGTAACCGTCAAATCCAAATAAAGCCCTTCTGGTGGCAGGTGCTGTTGACTAGTTGTTTTCTCAATTAATAGTAAAAATTAGAGGCAACTATGCCTAAAACAGTAAGACTCTCTGGCCTGGTCGTTCAGTCCATGTGTGTCATGCACCCAGCACAATAAATCAATTAGAAAAGTAAGAAGGAAGGACACCAGTAAGTGATATCTTGTGAATGGTCAATACACTAGTAATTTAAGCGCACGTGACTTGCATATTGCTGGAAAGAGGAAATGTTTTTTTATTGGAGAGCAATGGCGCCTACTTTTATTTTGAGAGTACATAAACTGAAGGAGAATACAACTGGTCTGTACAAGAAAGCTTTCCCATAAATATCACTTCCCAACAGGCCATAATCTTCGCCCTGCTTCTATCCTACCAAACACATTTTCACGACAACGTGGTAAAAAAGAAAGTGCTCCTTACGATTTAAACGTGGTTTAGTAAACTCGTTTCCTACGAGGAAATAAAAATGCTTGTTTAATGACGAATTCTCGTGCATACTTCTATGAATTTGGAAATCATGGACAAATGTATGTGTTAGCCACTACATTAATTATTAACACGTCATTTTCTCTCGTGTTTCTCAGTACACTCAAGTATCTCTGTGGTCTCTTAAATAAATTACAGCGGCTCCTCTCACGGCTTAGATGTTAAACAATTTCTGTACAAAAAATTACTGTAGAGGTTTATTATCATTTGACTGATCGAGACGGTTATGAAAATATGCTTTATCAATACACAGAATGCATACAGAAGAACGGTGGACAGACATAAATATACACCTGGAAAAAAGTTAAGCACCCCCGTGTTTTTTCAAGTGATTCAGATTCGACGTTCTTGTGACTGATTATAAATTACCATTCAATCTAAACGTGTTTATCAAATGAAATTATGCATTATTGGGCACAAGAAAACAAGATTATTACCGCCAGTATATCCTGTAT
>NW_013665978.1:552851-569220 GCF_000517525.1 Limulus polyphemus | reverse complement strand
ATCAATGATTACCATTACCCACTCATACAGAGTTTCGACAGAAGGATAAAGCAGTATACAGAAGAACGGTGGACAGACATAAACAGATCAATGATTACCATTACCCACTCATACAGAGTTTCGACAGAAGGATAAACAGTATACAGAAGAACGGTGGACAGACATAAACAGATCAATTACCCACTCATACAGAGTTTCGACAGAAGTATAAACAGTCCCGCGTCATTGTTTTAGAGGAGTTTTGTAACAGAATACTCTGAA
The DNA here is from genome assembly GCF_000517525.1 of Limulus polyphemus. Classification (NCBI taxonomy): domain Eukaryota; kingdom Metazoa; phylum Arthropoda; class Merostomata; order Xiphosura; family Limulidae; genus Limulus; species Limulus polyphemus. Next base: position 568,959 of record NW_013665978.1, on the reverse strand, counting down.
CAATTTAATGGCTGGATTTGTTCCAGATGTCAAGATCGATCTCGACTGTTCTAATATAAAAATGAAGATCCATCGAAACTCTAGCAGGAGAAGACAGATAATTCCGGTGAAAATTAAAAAAATGAGAATAAAAGTTTTATTTAACGACATCAGTCTTTCTTGTAGTTAAAAAGCTTTGCGTTTCTTATCATTCCGACTTCTCATTAGATCCTTTGTTTACAAACTATAGCCGATAATTAACAAAAACGTATGAGATCACCCTGTTAGTACGGCTTTACAACAAAACTTATCATACTACTTTTGTTGATACTGAACACCATCTCGATTAATTGTGTGCGAGAGAGTCTCATTGCTGTATAACAAAGATTTAACGCTTCAGGTTTTTACACATGAGGCATATCAAAAGTTTTGTTATGACGACATAAATTACAGCTGTTGTATTCGCGAACATTTTAGTAATGGGTTCGAGTTATGTCAGAGTGCAAGTGAATTTATTGAGAAATTCGGCTTCAATCTATATTTTACTTTAAAGTATCAATGCTCCATGTTTAAACGTAGACAATCAACAACATATTGTTACGTCTCTGGTCGTTTGATAATTTCCTGTATAATTTCTTTCGGATGAAACTTTAGCGATACAAGTCCTTTCTTAAATAAAACTAGTTTATTCTTTCTCAATACAACTTTACAATACACTTAATTTCCACAGTCATTTTAACTTAAACACATGCTATAATTCACAACGATTCACGCACTTTACTAACGGTCACTACCGCGCTTGACTCAATTGTCCGTTTCTATCTCTGCCTGTTTGCAATTCAATTAACTATGCCGTCACTTCTCGCCGGTCTTATATATACAAAATAGAGGGCGTCTGGCAAACACTCGAGCCTTCGGGAACGTTCGAGATACTCATTACGTGTCACCAGTGTCACGTGACTTCCGCTGTCATAACAATATTATGCCATCTTCCTCAATGATAGAACACTATCTAAGAAATCTTGTTTTGCGAGTCGTCTGGTGATTCTCAGAAGTTTGTCTGTTATAAATGAAATAATGACAAACAATACGTTTAAATCAAAGATTCTGAATTACTATGGTAACATTGTCTGACTGTCAGGTGTTATTTTCATGCCTGATCAAATGTTTATGATCTTTTAGTTCGGAGCTTTCTTTTTCCTTAACACCTGCACATTCAGCGTTGCCAAGGTAACAGCGACTGACTGTCAGAAGCAAAGTAGTATAGAATTTAGTGCTCCATGATTATAGAACTTACGTTTACAAATCTCAGCATGAGCTGTCTTCATCTATCGAACAACATAGTTTGTTTCTCTCGTCTGTCTTAAATCTTTTTACATCTATTTTTTTTTCGTGGATTAGGCCCAGCAGCAGTGACAAGCCAGAACGTTTATTTATTATTTAGCAAGGAAGAAAGGAGTTAAAATAGCTCTATGAGAGAGCAAATGTGATGAGCGTTTTGATGAGACGGTCATTATCGTTTAGGAAGAACGTTTTTCTCCCAAATATTAATATATCATGCAATAAATAAAATTTCCTATACTATTCGTAAAAATGAATATTTTTCTACTCTATGTAACCAGTCAATTCCTAAGTAATGTAATGCTTTTTAAACTTTATTCAGGTACTATGCTATATTTCAAGGTATGACGTCAGCCATTGGAAGTATAAACCTAAATACGCTACATCTAAGCATGCGTGAAAGTGAACGTCACGTGAAGTATATGTCAACACAGTTAAGCTGATTTTATGAGTAATGAAAGAGAAAAGGTCATCCTACATCCTACCACAACTATTTTCATGTTTTATGTCTTTTTTCAGTGATAAAAATTGTGTGATTAAGGAAATTCTAGAAAAAACTCTTAAGTTTTAGCTAAATGTGTGTGAATACTGTGAGCATTCCTGAAGAAAAAATCTTACGTTTTAGTTAAACATGTGTAAATACTGTGAGCATTCCTGAAAAAAAAACTCTTACGTTTTAGTTAAATATGTGTAAATACTTTGAGTATTCCTGAAAAAACGAACTCTTACGTTTTAGTTAAGCATGTGTAAATACTGTGAGCATTCCTGAAAAAAAATTTTTCAAATGGAGACAGCTGTGTTTTCTCACATGAAGTCATTAAGTGCCGCTTTGTATCGAACAAAAAAAGTATTATATTTATCAGCTTGGCAAAGCGTAGCTTGGTGGTTAGCGTGCCTGAATTGTGAATTTCGAAAATTCAGGTCCATGACCCACTGATGGAAAACAAACGTTGGAGCTGTAGGCGCGCTATAAGAGTAACATTAAAATCCCATTAGTCGATCAGACAAGAGCAGCCCAACAGTTGGCGGTGGGTGATGTTGACTAGCTCCCTTCCCTCTAGTCTATCAATACAAAATTAGAGACAGCTATGCGCAGATAGCCCTCGTGTAGTTTTGCGTGAAATTCTGAAACAAAGAAGTCATTAAGTCACATCACGGTATTTACACATGTTTAACTAAAACGTAAGAGTTCTTTAGTTTTCATAATGAATCTGTTTCACCACTACTGTTGAATTCGTGAAGTGGCTGCCACATATATGTCTATGTTAGCGTATTACTTGGCATTGTATATCCTGTGCGCACAGCCGTGGGAGTTCTTTTAAGAACACATATGTTCTTTCGGGTCACTGTACTTTGTTTTTCAAGTACTTTGATCATTATCTCCATTGTCAAGTTCAACTCGAATGATATATATATGTATATATTAATTTTCTAGAAACGTACGTGTTAAATTTTGCAATACATGAACGAGGGCAGATACAAGGACGGATTCAGAGGGTCAGAAACCACTTTTCCAGAGAAACATATATATATGGACTTCGTTACTCAGTTTATATATGCCTTCAAGTAGATAATCGGGTTTAAAAGTTTGAACACTCGTTTAAAAAAATCCTATAACCGTCCATGAATTAGTATAGAATATTGAAAGTTATAAAGTTAATAATCTAGTCTCTAAACAAGACGCGAAGGTTTTACTTTTAACCCCAAGATCATAAATTATACTATAGGTAAAATAAAACAGAAGGTTACAGTGTTACTTATAGTAGTTATTTAGGCTTCAGGCCTAGTGGTTAGGGTACTCGACTCGAGAGTCAGGGGTTCGAATCCCCGTCACCGAACATGCTCGCCATTTCAGCCGTGGGGGGCTTTATAATGTTACGGTCAATCCCACTATTCGTTGGTTAAAGAGTAGCCCAAGAGTTGACGGTGTGTGGTGTTGACTAACTGCCTTCCCTTTAGTCTATCACTTCTAAATTAGGGACGGCTAGCGCAGATAGCCCTCGTGTAGCTTTGCGCGAAATTCAACCAAAATAACTCTTTAAGACTTTTGACTTGAAACGTTAAGCAACGATCTCGTAAAGAACAAATGGTTTTAAAGTATAGTGTGGGTGTCAAAATATGTAGCCTTACGCTTCATGTTGGAGTTAATATGCACGCAAAGCAATAGACAGACAAATAAATGCTCTCATATTATGAAAAGTAGTTTAAAATATAAGAAAATAAGGCAGTCTGATAGACTCGAGTTACCGAACATAATAGGCTTAAACGTAACCTGTCTGGCTTAATTAAAGTTTGGATTGATCCGCCAACGAAACGTACAAAGAGTACAAATTACTTCATGAACTTAAAGACAAACTAGGAACATTCAGCAGCTTAGTGTTTTTAATTACTTCAAATTTACTTGTTTTGGAACAATCTCAATGCAGTGAGTGTCATGAGACGGAAAATCGAACAGCTTGAGCAGAAGAAAAAAGATTACTTACATCTTGCTATTAATGTTTTCAGATAAATAATTGCTAATTTTGGAAATTAGTTTATATTAAATTCTCAGCAGCTTGTCAACTTATCCCTTTTGGCCCAATGACTTTTGTTGAAGATACTTGTGTTATTTGGATGTGCAAGATATTATACAATTAACGAACGTTTAATATGTAATAATATTAGTATTTGCTAAATAAAATAATAAAACGAAGATCAACGTTTTTTACTTGCACAAACATGTATTTGTAAAGTTACAATTTTGGAAATTATTGTTGTAAATGGCGCCATTGTACTTGTATGTTAATCATACACGTACCTTTTTTATAAGCAGTGTTATGTGTACTTCTTGACGGATTTTCCTGAAGATGGTGTAATTATTTACATCAAAACATGTAGAGTTTTAAGTTTCTTTTAACTTGTATATTTTTATTTTTTTAACTTTACAAATAAATGTTTATGCAAGTAAAAAACGTTGATCTTGGTTTTATTATTCTATTTAACATCTTTGCACAAGAACTGTCAGTTTTTACGTATTACTATTTGCTTTTGACGACTGGAAATGAACTCATTAACTACATGAACTTTTGATGATGGGAAATGAACTAATTAACAACATGAACTTTTGACGACTGAAAATTAACTAATTAACTTCTACGAACTTTTGCCGACCGGAAATGAATTCATTAGCTACATGAACCATTTTCTAAGGATGTTTTAACTTCAGGACAATGTACACGATGATTTATTTATTTTAACCACTTTAAATTATATATATATCTATGCTTTTAAACCTCTCTATACTCTCTAAACCAAAATGAGCTAAATAAATATTTCTGAACCACAGTGAACTAAAATGGTTTCTTATAAAAAATATGGGAAATTTTGTTCTTCAGGAAAAGAAAAAAAAATTCTATTAATTCTACGTAAATGCTCAGTTTTAACCATAAGTACTATTATGAAGAGTAAAAGTAGTCTTCAGCTAACTGAAAGAGTTGATCGCAGTATAGCGAGTGTAGTAGATTTCGCAAACAGAAACGTACCAATTAATAAGACTACCGAACCGAGAAAATCCCTCATTCAGCTAAAAAAATATTATATATACATATAGAAAGAACACAAGCTTAACCGCGTGTTTAGAATTTATAAATACTTTCTTTACCCATGGTGCTTTAGGCCTAAACCAGCAATTCATGATCCCTCCCTTTCGTTGGGATGTAAGCGCTGAGACCGATAATAATGTTGATCACGTCATTCTTCATTTTCTCTATATACGAGCTTTCAAAAAAATTTAATTGAAATGGTAATATGAGTTCTTCTCACTAGAAACCCGTAATAGTAAATGCTAACGATATTAAAACTATCACCATTGTTAACTTAATGGTTTAATTCACCAAATCCCTCTACTGGCTAAAACCAAGAATATATGTTTGTACACGTTTATATATGGGCTAAGCCTTGGAAACCACGTAATGGTGAATACTTAACGAAACCTTTTGTTCCTTTGTTTTCTACTGTAGTGCCTTACAACATTCTACACAAGTGTACAGGCTGCCTGAACAAGAATGTATAATCCCCTAGAGAGAGTGAGTAGCTGCTACTTTTCAATCCAAAGAGAAACGTTTGTGCCGTCAAACTAGAGAGCTGCCTAGACAGTATAGGTATACTAAAAGTGTAACTAGTGTAAGAAACGTTTCTTTTTTTCATTTTCTTCAAACAGCTATTCTACAGATTATTGAATATACTTTTCAATTGTTCTAAAATTTTCGTAGTTTGAACGGTAGGCTGGCATGACGTCATAATTTTCCAAAGCACGAAAACATCCTGGTTACAACTTCTGTGTCTGCGTATAATAGTTTGTTTGTTTTGAATTTCGCGCAAAGCTACTCGAGGTCTATCTGCGCTAGCCGTCCCTAATTTAGCAGTATAAGACTAGAGGGAAGGCACCTAGTCATGAGCACCCACCGCCAACTCTTGGGCTACTCTTTTACCAACGAATAGTGGGATTGACCGTCACATTATTACGCCCCCAAGGCTGAAAGGGCGAGCATGTTTGGTGTGACGTATAATAGAAAACTATACTCAATCAACTACAAAACGGAGGGGTTAGGCCTATAATATGGCAATTTGAAATCGGTACTGCAACCGAACCGGTCAAAATTTTTTAACTTTGATTTTTTTTATTACAAATATAAGAAAGCTGTCCTCATCCAGACATATATTTTTGTAGTTTCGTCAAATTGTAAATACGTACTTAAGTATACAGATATAGAGACATGACTTATTCATGCCGTGTAATCACCGTGGAGACGAAGTTATCATTTTAATTTATTTTATAAAATACGACAATGTAATATTGTTCGTATTGGGTAAAATTAATTAAGTCTGTTATGATGTATGTTGTGTGATTGTTTATAAAGTCAAAATGCCGAGTGACAAACAACAGATAACATAGAAACGGTAAAAAAACATGCTTATGGGACATTTTTACTGGTCTCATTCCATCTCCAACTCAGTTATTTTTTACTGTATCATGCTGTAAATTTATACCACCAATAATAGGCAATTATGTAAAAGTTATTGTATCTCAGTAAAAGTGAGTAACTTTTATGACATGAAATCATAAGTGCTTAAAAACTGTAAAAGAATGTTAGAACAATGTACCACAGGAAGTAACCCGGATGTAAATACTAGAGGGGATAAGTTTTAATTGGAGTGCCACGATTAGGCCTACCTAATTTGAATGGATGGGAAGTCTGATTGAAACTACGTTATTTGTTGTTTTATCTAAAAGTTTTTCATTAAATCCATTTAAAGTACTTAATAAAGTAGTTTAATTTATTAAATAAATCCAAATCAAAGACCATAAAATTAAAAGTAATTAAAATGATAAGGTACGTTGTTTTTCTTAAGCAAATTTACTGCTGTAATCTAAATTTTTATCAAGAGAACACCAAATTCTAAATAAAATAAAATTAAAACTGTAAATAGAAACCTTTCTGGACTCACATTAGCCGTTACTCAAGTTCAATGATTTAAATAGTTCTATGAATTTTCCCAGCATGCTCTATTGTATAGCGATTACTAAAAGGAGGGAAAGGTGCTGCGTAAACCAAACCAAATGTTGTAAAAAAAAATCAGAATTGCAATAACTTAAGTTAATTTGCCGAAAGCTAATTTAATTTTTGAAACATTCCAATACAATGTTTTTTATTTACTGTTATATTTTATAACAGGCTGACTAAAATCTGATAGTCTGTACCATAAACAGCCCACACTGTTCGAAAATGAGCATCTGAAGAGTTTGAAATTATATTTAGTTTACTTGCTAAGTATCTAATAAAATCGTTAAAAGTTTGAACAAAAACCGCTCATGTTTATTTCAGATGTTTCGTTTTTCTGTTTTAAAACATTTACATGTCAGGTGTTTCGTTTTTCTATTTTAAAACAATTACATGTCAGCTGTTTAGCTTGTCTCTGTACATAATTATGTAATCATTTAAAAGCTCCTGAGTAAAAGATTAGTAATCATAGGTGTTCTTGAATAATGTTTTGATTACAGATTCGAGTTTTCTCTCTAAATGAGGCCCGGCATGGCCAGGTGGTTAGGGAGCTCGACTAGCAATCTGAGGGTCGCGTGTTCGAATCCCCGTCCCACCAAAAATGCTCGCCCTTTCAGCCGTGGTGGCGTTATAATGTGACGGTCAATCCCACTATTCATTGGTAAAAGAGTAGCCTTCCCTCTAGTCTTACACTATTAAATTAGGGACGGCTAGAGTAGATAGCCCTCGTGTAGCTTTTCGCGAAATTTAAAACAAACTCTACGTAATGATTAATGTGTGATTGTTTTGCAAATTATATTATTTGGCAAGTAAATTGTGGCGAAAATGGTATCTAAGAATCTTAAACATTATTAAAAAAGCGAAAAAATATTAGCTTTTTATCTGGAAACTAGTGTTATATAAACATTTATGAAAATTAATACTTCTACTTGTAAATATACGATATTTTAGATCAACAGGCATAAAGGTTTTGATAAATTACTACTAGATGAACTAGTAGATGTTTTGATCTTCACATTATTTATCTACTCTTCATGATAACTTAAATTACTAAACTGAGAAACACAAAATACGTGACATTTTTAACCCTATTTTGTCAATTTTCGAAACTTGTATAATCATGATTTTATATTATACACATGCTTTAATAAATTGTAGTTTTGCATTATATATTTGCTTAAATACATCATAGTTTTACATTATATATTTGCTTAAATACATCATAGTTTTGCATTATATATTTGCTTAAATACATCATAGTTTTGTATTATGTATTTGCTTAAATACATCATAGTTTTGCATATATTTGCTTAAATACATCATAGTTTTGCATTATATATTTGCTTAAATACATCATAGTTTTGCATTATATATTTGCTTAAATACATCATAGTTTTACATTATATATTTGCTTAAATACATCATAATTTTGCATTATATATTTGCTTAAATACATCATAGTTTTGCATTATATATTTGCTTAAGCAGATCATAGTTATACATTATATATTTAAACTTCATGATAACTTTAAGTGAGAAACGTTTAATACATGTCAAAAATACTCTGTTTGTTTGTGTTGCCCTTCAAATCTTTACTCATTATGTAACGTGTAAAACCTTTAAACATGTTTTTTCTCATCAGTTTTATTTTTGAAATTTTAAACAGTTTCAACAACTTCTATTCAGCTTCACGTCGTATCTTATCATATTTCCAAATACGACTTGAAATAGTAACAAAAATATAGCTAGACATTTCTATTGTTTCTTTATATTTTAATATTTATTCTATGTATCGTATGAGGCTTAGTGATGAGATGCGTGCATTGAATGCGAAAAATCTTGCGTTCACTTTTCTTCGGTGGGGGGGGGGGTCTAAGTATGTGTAGGGACGCAGGGTGGGTGTGGGCAATTTATTACCTCCGCCACTGAAGGTGAACGAAGTTTATGTTTTCACCCCAGTGTGTGTGTGTTTGTCAACAAATTTCTCAAAAACGGCTGAATGGATTTGAACGAAAGTTCGTATACATTTGGATTATGACCCAACGTAGAAGTGGTTAGTTTTTGGAGGGTAAATAAAGGTCACGAAAATAAATAAAAATCCCTATCTGTCAACATGGGGACAGATTTTTCACACTATTTTTGCTCTATAACTCAGTCAAAAATGGTCGGATTGTGGTGCAACTCTGTGGACATACGTGGAATATTATTCCCCATTATCCTGCCAAAAATGGTCCGTATCCGTTAGTAACTACGGACACACGATCACATTTTCGTATTTTATGAGAGCCGAATATGATCAATGCTTCGTGTCGGGGGTATGCAGTACCCCTCTAGTTAACATATATTTCTGTTTTTCTCTTACAGAAAAGTGTAAGAAATGCGAAAATCTAGACGCAAGAAAATAAACAAACTCGACACGTTAATTCTTGTAGTATCTATTTTAGTCCCTTGCTTGGGAAGAAAAATACTGAACACTTAGAAATGTTTATTTCAGGTGCCAAATGTTTAGAAAAATGATACAATAAAATGTTTAATTAGATGCTTGGTTGTGAACGTAGTTTCTTACATTTTACACACAATTATTGATAAACTGCCTGCAAATTTAAAACGAAATTCACATAACATACAAAGCAATGGTAAATCACCCGTAAATGTTAAGATATAAAAAATATAAGACACCGTAATATATATAGGGTAATACACCGGTAACTGTGTGCTTCTAGTATTTAACCGTTAATTTTACATTTTTTACAATGAAAGATAAAAGAAAGCGAACAACCATTGTACTAGTGTAACGTAATTTTTGTAGAATATCATGAACATTACTGAGAAAAAAATAGCTGAAAATCGATTAAATACAGCAGTAGAGATAAGTAGAAAAAAATTAACTAGTCAATATTAAACAAGTGTAAAAACAAGTTTATTCCGACAGAATTGGTCTATCGTTTAAACTGGTGAGTCTCTGTTTAACCCAAATAACCTGGAGTTTAAAATGTAATGCATTCTGTTGAACTAAAATGATCTCTTATTTAAAATTCAGCTGTCTTTTAAATAGAGGAAGCTCTGCTTAACCAAAGTCAGATTTAAACGAAATAATCTGTCTTTTAAACTGTCATTTCAAGATGACCTATAGTTAGAATTTATATATCAAACTCAAAATTTCTATATTTTTTGTTTACTTGCTTGTTTGTCCGCCGCGTTCACTGCGCAGGTCACACTTCTCTCATATGAAGGTGCGCAAAACGACAATTTTTCGTTGATATACGCGTCAATCGTCTGCTAGCCGAACCTGTAGTTTTATCGTTAAGATATACATCACACGAATAAATTCTACACAGACTTGACACTTTTTGGTAAGTTTGAGTTTACATTTAGTTTAGAATATAGCATTATAGGCTTATTTAGTTATATATCATTAACTATACATCAACTAGTACATCATATATTTAACCACACACACAAAAGAAATGTATGCAAAATAAGAATGTCGTGTGTGAAAAAGCAAACAGAAGGCCTAGCAGATAAAATAAAACTATGCCGTCTGACATAAAATAGACTACGTGAAAATAGTAACGCTTAAATTATAATACTTAAGTCAGTGTAACTGGTAGTGCGCTTGCATGAAGTGGAAGATGGGTTTAACCTGTAAATTGAATTTTTTTAAATTACCATTAGAATAGACAGGCCTATTTAGTTATAGATTATTAACTATACATCTACTAAAACATCATATATTTAACCTCACACACAAAAGAAATGTATGCAGAACTAGTGTGTTAAAAAGCAAACACTAGGCCTAGCCTATAAAATAAGATAATTCTGTCTACCATAAAATAGACTACGTGAAAAGAGTAAGGTATAGATTATAACACTTATTGTGTAAAATTAGATTAAAGTCAAGTCAGCGAATGTATTTTATTCTACTTTCTTTTCTCCAGGTGGTTCGATACCTGGAAGTGGATTTTGTTTTCTTTTGATACATTGTAAAGTACAATTGCATTTTGTTTGTAGTATATTTCATACATTAATGTCATTATGTGAATACGGTATCACATTCATAAAAATATATTAAATCTACATTAAAGCAAATTAAACATAATATTACATACATATTTACGTTTGAAATTTTAATAATTTGAGGAAGGATGACGGGAAATGGGGAGAAAAGAGTTAGACGTATCCTCTTAGGCAAAACAGGTACTCATACGTGTATAAAATAATCTAAATATTCTCCATAAGGGCCTATTTATCCTTGCCAGTGAAGGAAAAACAAAAAACATCGTTCATAGGAAGCCCTGATTTAAAACAGATTTGTAGTATATTTAAAAAAAATCAAACCTAAGTTTGTCGTTTTTTTCATAAATTCACAAAATATTTTTTAACTATCGAAATATGGAACGGTGAAACAGAGAGAGTAAGTTATTTTTTCAAAAAACCCGGGCAACGCTGAGTAATACTGCTAGTTTGAAATAAGATAAACAAATAGCACGTTAAGTAGCTTAATTGTGCGTTTGGATAGTAGATGTACAAAGATGTGTTCATTTTTAGCTCGTTCTGAAGGATTTCCCCCTGAGTTGTGTCTTCTACATGAATAAACGACCTAAGGACAAAGTGGTAGTGGTATTCTATCCTTTGAATTAGAAAACAAACCAACTGTAAAAGTTATTTAGTTGTTTTATAATTTGTATTTTCTGTAGACTTTTTTGAGAATTGATAAAAGGCATTCTGAAACTTCCAAGGCCGGGTGTGGCTCAGTGGTTAGCGTGTCGGACTGTGATTCCCAGGACTCGTGGTTCGCGGGCCTTTTCCTCAAAATCACGCTGTACTTTGGGGCCGTGGATACGTTATAATAGAGATGGTCAAGAATTTGCGGAGGGTTCTGTTGAATAGCTGCCTTTTCTCTTGTCTACCTTTCATAATTAGGGACGGCTATGCGCAGATAGCCTTCTGTAACTTTACGCTGGTCAGTTTCGTGCGATTTGTTTGTTTGTAATTAAGCACTAAGCTACGCAAATGGTTATATGTGCGCTGCCCACCACGGATATGGAAACCCGGTTTCTAGCATTGCAAGTCCGCAGAGATACCGCTGTGCCACTTTCAATTTCGTAGGAAAACCTCAATAAGTATTTATAACTATTTGTTGGACAGACTTATTTTTCTAATAATCATTCCAAAACGATATATTTGTTTTATAACTAAAATTATTTGATATCACTTTGCCATAGAATGGGCCTATTTTACATTCAACATGCGCTGTGGCTTTCTTCACGGTACTAGGGAACCCTTTAACCTGATCTTACGAACCAACTCTTACCTGCCCCTAGGACGAACTTTCTGTCTAACCATCGGACATAGGAGGTGTGACCCAACCGTATTTTTCGTGTGTTTTCACAAGACTACGAAATGATGCTTCCGCTTGTTTTCGACTAAACTCTTTTCCGCCTTTACACTTCCGAGGGATCCTCCCTTGTCCTTTCACTAAACTGGCAGCGAACTGCATAATTATAGCCTCCACAGTGTAGGCACTAGCCCATCCACGTGGAGTGAGGAGTTCCATGCATATTGCCCCACCATCCATAACGAACCCCTTCTCTATAAGCGGGGAAATGACACGCATGAAGGGCGGAGCAAAGGGGAAAGTATCCGGAAACGTGACATTGAGAAGAACATACTCTATCCCTGACTCTTGCATGTCTTTATAAAACGCGGATTCAGGATCAATCTGGAAAAGCTTAATATTCCACTCGTAAAGGTTGTCTTCAACTAACTCTGCTAAAAACGGGGGGTCTTCTACATTTTGAGAAGCTTTACAGATCTCGTGGAATTCCTTCATAAGCCTCCTCGTTCTAATGGCATGATTATGTTTCGTTACGTTTTCAGTGAGGGCGCTGTTGTCTTTGCTGGTGGACGACTTGGACTTGAAGAAACCGCTAGACGAATGGCTGCGATGTCCTTTTCTTGCAGCAGATGCGCCCTCTGCTGGACTAACTTTAGAGTCACGGCGGGAACTTCTTGGACTTGCACAATGACTCAGGAACCGTCTTGCAGAAGATGGACGACTCGGGGAGCCACCATCGTGCTGGCTTCTTTCTCGGTCGTCTCCACCCCTGTCTGACGATCGAAAAAGTTTTTTCAAAGCCGTGGCCATATCGTATTCTACAGCATAGGTCAGCACATGTTCATGAAGTAGACTTGACGCAGTTGTAGTATTGACAAGAAGTTTGAAGACGTCTCGCTAATAGGATAGCTTCTTCGTTCGAAATATCCTGTCGAACAGAAAGTTACGTTAGTGTGTAAAACAAAATCTAAACCAATAATAGCAATGAACTCTTGTCATCTCTCAAAATAACAAAAAATTGATTATCTTTGTAAAACAACACGAATATAATTATCGGCACAAATAATCACCTCAGGAAATCAGATTACTTTCTTATAATAGCAGTAATTGGTTTCGGAGAACCATCGTAATTGCGAAACCTTCGAAGCGATAGCTGGAATAAAGATAGGTCAGATTGAAGATTGTGGTACTTAAATTCTGTATTAAGTAGTAAGATTTTCTGCTGTTGTTGTTTTAATCACTTTGTGAAACGAGACCTACGTGCTTTGTTTAAACCGCATCTGTCTGAATAAAATAACACGTACTTCATACGAAAGAGCTGTGTGCTTATGACGCAAACGTTTGCGTCAGTAGGGTAAACGTATGCCACGGCATGGCCTCAGTTCTGCCACGCACAGGCGTAATTTTGTTGATCACTCTCGCTTGTGCTAGGTCCTGTTACAGAATAATCAATAGGGATACCTACGATAATGCCCGTGTTAAGATCATCCTTATTGCTGGTAAGCTTGCCGAGAGAAGTCTTCCCCTTTTTTCTACATTGTCACTGAAAAATTTATCTAATTGCGGAAAAAGTGTTTGTAACAGATGCTGTTTTCATTAAGTCTAAAATCTATAAAAAATATCGTGAGGAATGTTTAACAGAAAAATATTATACTTCTCTCTCTCTCTCTCTCTCTCTCTATATATATATATATATGGTAAATTCCTAGCCAAGTACGAAATTTAATCTCATTAAGTCCCAGAGATTTGTGCAAGAAAAAAGTATTTACAACTAAAACAAATACTGTATCGAAAAACGTTAGTAAGTTACGAAATAACATCTTGTATGAGATTCACATAACATAACACGCAGCTGTGTATAAAAAATACTAACGATTTTACCGAACTAGATGTGCATCCACATAGTCCACGAACGTGTTCTGTTTCAAGAGTAAATAAAACCAAAATTAAAAGTAACAAATATTTTTATTTTTTGCTTTTCAAGTTCATATGTCATGCTGTGTTCTGGCCTACAGAGTGTATAATTCTTCTCGTGATTCATGGCATGCGCACGTTTTACTGACGTCACGACAGTACAAATTGTAACGTTAAGTGTCCCTTATGTGACGCCATTTTAGTGTTTACTAACTGACTGACAGACAAAACACTACTATATAGTGGTGCGAATGGTTGAAACAGATGACCCCTTCAGTCGGTCTTCGGCTCCCTTTCGGAGAACTAGGAAGCTGCATAAATCTTTTAGTTAATTGTGACGTCATGCGAAACACGCACGACATAGAAGCCGAAAGAATAAGTTGTTCACACATCCCGATAATTTTTACATCTTTACTTTATAAACAGCTAAATATTTACATCTTTACTTCAGAAACAGCTAAATATTTACATCTTTACTTTATAAACAGACAAAATATTTACATCTTTACTTTATAAACAGCTAAATATTTACATCTTTACTTTATAAACAGACAAAATATTTACATCTTTACTTTATAAACAGCTAAATATTTACATCTTTACTTTATAAACAGACAAAATATTTACATCTTTACTTTATAAACAGCTAAATATTTACATCTTTACTTTATAAACAGACAAAATATTTACATCTTTACTTTATAAACAGCTAAATATTTACATCTTTACTTTATAAACAGCTAAATATTTAGATCTTTACTTTATAAACAGCTAAATATTTACATCTTTACTTCAAAAACAGCTAAATATTTACATCTTTACTTTATAAACAGCTAAATATTTACATCTTTACTTCAGAAACAGCTAAATATTTACATTTTTACTTTAGAAACAGCCAAGAAGTGACAACTCTCATGAACTCAGAAAGCCAAAGATGTGTTTTATTATTGCATAATAGCTCATACAGTTAATCAAAAAAATACCAGTTTTGTAGTAGACTTTGGACATAACATAGAAATAGACGGGCTTGCACTTGTCATTAGGGCGCTCGACTCGCAATCTGCAGGTTGCATGATCGAAACTAATCCCTAACATACCCTATCAGCCCTAGGGGCGTTAATATGTGACTTTCAATCCCACTATTCGTTGGTAAAGAATAGCCTGAGAGTTAACGGTGATTGATGTTGACTAACTGTCATCCTCTAATTTATCACCTCAATATTAAGGTCGGCTATCGAGAAGCTTTGCGCGAAAATTCAACAAACAAACAAAGGCTGAGCATGAGCTAGTGGTTACAGGTCTCGGGCTGGGAAGCGAATGGTCTAGGATTCGAGACATGATGCTGTTTATCAGGCTTAGCACTTTCATTTGTGGGCGCGTTATGAAAATTACATTTAATTCCGTGAATCGGTTCAAATGGCTGAATATAGCCCTTATGGAGATGGAGATTGTTGGCCAGCTGTCTTTATCCCACGTGCGCATCAGGCGTTATTCGGTTTGAAACTTCTAATTACAATTAAAACTCATCAAAAAAATACATATAAATGGAATCAGATAGCTCGTGGATTCCAGAAGGTGTAATTTTTGTACCAGAACAACAGTAATTATTAGTTTATGGATTAGAGCTTTCCGCTAGTAATCTGTTTTTGTGTGTGTGTGTTTTAAGGAAAACAACATTGCTAGGCTAACAAAGAATTAAGGCCAAGGCACTGTTTAGCACTTTGCAATTATATTGTAAAGTAAATACTGTGACCATTACTATGTATACATACACAAGGAAACATATGAAGTGTTGACAATGTAACACGCGCCGTTAAAACACACGCGTTGACGTTTATATTAAATTTATATAATTTTGTTAATTTAGTCGTGAACTATAACCAATTTTTTTTGACATAAAAACTTTATATCATTGCTTTAAATTAAAAACTAGTACCATCTTGTCAATTTTCGGGTAATTTTATTCTTTTATCTAATTTGTTTGTTTGTTTGTTTG
>NW_013665978.1:550833-552258 GCF_000517525.1 Limulus polyphemus | reverse complement strand
CATGTTTGGTGGGACGGGGATTCGAACCCGCGATCCTCAGATTGTGAGTCGAGCACCCTAACCACCTGGCCATGCCGGGCCTTTTTATCTAATTTAAAAATATCTGAAACGTTTATTCAAGAATCAAGGGAATGTTTCTATTATTTACATGCACAAAACGTTAGAAAACGTATTCTGCATAATGATACATTTATCTCTCAGCACTCGT
The DNA here is from genome assembly GCF_000517525.1 of Limulus polyphemus. NCBI lineage: Eukaryota > Metazoa > Arthropoda > Merostomata > Xiphosura > Limulidae > Limulus > Limulus polyphemus. The sequence goes on along the minus strand of NW_013665978.1, from coordinate 552,050 downwards.
GTGTACTATACTGACAGGAATAATTCACTTTTATGAATTCTACAATATTTTCGATTGCTTTAAAGTGAATAAGTATTTAAGTTTTAAAGATACGTATCCATGAGCCGGTTCGATATTTTAACAAACTGAAACTTGGTTTTCAACCAGAACGACACGTTGTGCGCATAGGAGGTTAAACGGCCAGGTCAGAGACCCGTAGGATTCGGGTATAGCTGTTACCGATTCTCAACTACCGACCAGAAGAAGGGCAGTCAGTCAGTAGCACAACCACCATCATTCCAGATATTTCGGCCGAATAATGGGATTGATTGTCGCTTTTATAACGCAACCAAAGCCGTTAGTGCGAAGTGTGTTTAGCGGCATCACGTCTCGAACTGCGGATCCTATATTTCTTGACTCGACGAGCTAGCCACTTGGCCACTTCCAGCCCTCTTTCAACAATCAATATGAGAATGGTTCTAAAAGAACAAAAATTGTTTTACTGTCCAAATAAAAGTGAAACATATCTTCAGTGAAGAACTTTCAAATGTAGTAGCTTATAATTTCAAATTATTTCCTGGGTAATAGCTCATATAAATGTGTTCGAGTTGTCAAAATACAAAAGCAAAATACCATCCCCCGTGTGTTCATTTTTTTCAACTGACAACAGTGTCATGCAAAATAAACATTTGTACAGGGGCAACCCCAGAACCCAAAATTCTTCTGTTGCACGCTACCATAAACGAATTTGTTAGTTTTGAGTTCTTGTGATTTACAAAACAAAGACACATTTGGCCACAAATTACAAATTCCTTGCACTTTTTACATGTAAAGAACAACGTTCAAATTAAAATGCATATTAATTCATAAATAAATAGCATCATATAGTATATACACATTTTGCCCGAATTTTTACATTTTTTTTAAATATACTGTTTTCGGTAGAACGTATAATCACAGAATGTGTTTCAAGGTAAGTTTATCACCATTCTTGAAAAAGTAAAATTGTCACTATCCTTGAAAAGATAAGATTATCACCATTTTTGAAAAGGTCAGATTATCACCATCCATGAAAAGGTAAGATTATCACCATCCATGAAAAGATAAGATTATCACCATCCATGGAAAGATAAGATTATCACCATCCATGATAAGATAAGATTATCACCATCCATGAAAAGATAAGATTATCACCATCCATGAAAAGATAAGATTATCACCATCCATGAAAAGATAAG
>NW_013665978.1:548248-549833 GCF_000517525.1 Limulus polyphemus | reverse complement strand
AAAGATAAGATTATCACCATCCTTGAATAACTTATTTGGGAACATTAGGTATTGCACTGTTTAACAATGCGTATTACAGTTATTATAATGTCAAAAATCGGTGTTTGATTCCTTTTGTGGGCACAGTGGAGGTACTTTAATGTGCAGCTTTACGCTTAAACAAATAAACAGTAGTTTTAGAAGTGCCTAGCAAAGAAATAACAGGCATTTAAGTTTTTAAAAACTACCAGTTCCTTCAGAAAATTAATTTGTTTAATACCCAGGTTTTTCTTTATGTCTTTACTAGTACAAAAAAACCATAAAAAAATTACTGGAAGCTAACCTATCACATTCTTTGGTCACATATTAACCCTCTATTGCACATTGTTACGTACAGGTAACAAAACTATCTTTGTTTCTTAATACACATACAAATGCTTCAATTCTGTATTTGAATGCCCTTACTTCCAGGTAACAGTCTAAATAAACCATGGAACTATTTTTTTTTGTTTGTTTCCTCAATTAAACAATTTTACTTCTAAGTAAAGTGCCCATTTATAACTTACCAAAATATATTTCACAAAAACATTTTTTCACCGTTTTTTCACAATGCATGCAATAGAGGGTTATATTAACCCATCTGTTTCAACGTATAAGTGAATACAAATCTCAAGTGTGCTGAATTTTCGGGTGGGTGAACAACAGAAAAAAATATATACTAAGGTAGAGATAAATGTTATTCTTGGTAGTCTGTATATTACATCTTATTTTAAATGATTTGTTTGTTTGTTTTGAATTTCGCGCAAAGCTACACGAGGGCTATCTGCGCTAGCCGTCCCTAATTTAGCAGTGTAAGACTAGAGGGAAGGCAGCTAGTCATCACCGCCCACCGCCAACTCTTGGGCTACTCTTTTACCAACGAATAGTGTGAGTGACCGTCAGTTATAACGCCCATACGGCTGAAAGGGCAAGTATGTTTGGTGGGACGGGGATTCGAACCCGCGACACTCAAATTGCGAGTCGAGCGGCCTAACCACCTGGCCATGCCGGGCCTATTTTAAATTAATACACCAACCTATTCCACCTGTTTTCTTTTGCTATTAACCTCATGTTTTATCGTATTTGAACCTGATTTACAGTGGTTTATTTTAAAATTGCTGGATTTAGGATAATAAAATACAAAATATAATATATATATATATACTTTAAAGGGGAGTTAATATTTTACCACTAATTGGCACCATATAGGGGCATAATTAAAGCCTTATTTTACTTCATAAAGTATTCTATGTGAAACAAAGAGTAACCTAAACTTTTTATGCGGGATAAACTTCGAGCAACAAGAAAATATGAGAGCACTTCTTATTTCCGATAAAATTTCTGAATCAAACACTTTATATGCACCAAGTTTTTTTACTTGTAATAGCCTCTCTTAACTACTACTTGCTTCGAGACCTAATTTAATTAAATTTTTATTCACAACGAGTTCTGTTCTGCAGTATGTATAGGGAGGGATATGCTCACATGAAAGCTTGAATATACGTACATATTTATAAATAACTATTATTAAGGCTAGAGTATATATATATATATATATATATATATA
>NW_013665978.1:543935-547248 GCF_000517525.1 Limulus polyphemus | reverse complement strand
GTAGAGTATATATATATATATATATATATATATAGGAAAATGGCGTTCACCTTGTTAAAGTTATTATCGTATGTTTAATAATCATCTTGCTACAGTAAAAGGCATCACTGGAGTTACCGTTGTTCCCAAAATATGAACGCGAAATGAAACGTTTATTCGAGCTCGTCACGAAACTGTTATGAACGCTGTTAGATTCTAATGATCATCATCATAAAGAAACTTATAATATATTAATTATAAAAAACAACAAGTTATATTCTTTCGCTCCCACCTTCATTTCATCTTTCAGCTCTTCTGTTCCACCTATCCTCGATGCCTAGTGGTTCATGGTTTGCAACCCTTTGCTACATAAACGTGTTTTGCACTTTGGGACTTAAGTGCGGTGTAACAGTGGCGGTCAAATCGCTATATTCGGCGAGTCAAAAGTAGTTCGAGAGTTGGAGGCTAGTGCTGTTTACTAGCTGCCTTCCCTCTAGCCTGTCAGTACAAAATTAAGGACATCTATATGCAGATAGCCGTTTGTGTAGCTTTTCTCGAACTTTTTGAAAGAGGTTGTTTCAAAATTAGTCTTTACTTTCATTCTTCCCTTCTTTTTATTATTTTTACTCGACACGATCGTTTTACTTTACATAAAAATTTGCATAATTTTCTCTACGTGCTTATATTGTGCTCTATTCTGTATGCTTGTTTTAGTATTTTGCTCTAATGTTCGCTTTTGTACATTACTTTCAGTATTTACTTTTGTACCTTGCGCTTTCATTTTGCTCTACGTGATAGTCTTTGTACTTTGTTCTATATTATTGTTGTGTACTTCGTTCTATATAACTGATGTGTACTTCGTTCTATATTATTGTTGTGTACTTCATTCTATATTATTGTTGTGTACTTCATTCTATATTATTGTTGTGTACTTTGTTCTGTATTATTGTTGTGTACTTCGTTCTATATAACTGTTGTGTACTTCGTTCTATATAACTGTTGTGTACTTCGTTCTATATAACTGTTGTGTACTTCGTTCTATATTATTGTCGTCTACTTCGTTCTATATTATTGTTGTGTACTTCGTTCTATATAACCGTTGTGCACTTCGTTCTATATTATTGTTGTGTACTTCGTTCTATATTATTGTTGTGTACTTCGTTCTATATTATTATTGTGTACTTTGTTCTATATTATTGTTGTTTACTTCGTTCTATATTATTGTTGTGTACTTCATTCTATATTATTGTTGTGTACTTCATTCTATATTATTGTTGTTTACTTCGTTCTATATTATTGTTGTGTACTTCATTCTATATTATTGTTGTGTACTTCGTTCTATATTATTGTTGTTTACTTCGTTCTATATTATTGTTGTGTACTTCATTCTATATTATTGTTGTGTACTTCATTCTATATTATTGTTGTGTACTTCGTTCTATATTATTGTCGTGTACTTCGTTCTATATTATTGTTGTTTACTTCGTTCCATATTATTGTTGTGTACTTCGTTCTATATTATTGTTGTGTACTTTGTTCTATATTATTGTTGTATATTTTGATCTATGTTATTGTTTTGTACGCTCTATTTTATCATTTTTACTTCACTCTGCATGGTTGTTTTTGTACTTCTTTCTTCATTCTTATTTTTTTACTTTGTTCTGCATTGTTTTTTTTGTACTTTTTTCTTCATTTTTTACTTTGTTCTGCATTGTTTTTTTGTACTTTTTTCTTCATTTATTACTTTGTTCTGCATTGTTGTTTTTGTGCTTTATATTATTTTGTTACTTTGTTCTGCAGGATTGGTTTGTTTTACCTTACATGAGAGTTTTTTTTTTGCGTGTCTATTTTGCACTTCGCTTTTCATGTTTGTTTTGTACTTCTCTTATATTCTCAACTCTGCAACCCTTGTATGTTAAGCACTTTATGTTGGTTACATATAACATCAGTGATAAATACAACAATCTTATGCACCTACATATGCAAATATACTGAAGAAAATATCTTACCGTGATAAACTAGGCACAATAATAAAAAAATACTCTTCAACTGTGAACCACTTTGTACATTATTTATAATTGTCAATTTAAGTTGAAAAAGGCTTAAAAGTGAATAATTTATTTCTAAATTCGGAAGATTTAAGCATATTTCATAAAAATTTTAACTATTTTTTAACATTAGACAAGTATAGTGCCAGAATCCTATTTTGTATCTATTCTCCGTGACCTTATGTGAAAAGGCTCTACTCAAATAAATTGTCTCAAAAATGGCGACACACTAATGAAACAAAAATACAGGCTCTTAGGTTGCTATGGAAACCTCTCGGGAAGTCACCAAGGATTTTCAGTGAGCAACCAATAAGAACAATCTGCTTCAAACACAAGGACATGACGTACAAGCAGAAAGTCGGGACCGCAGTGGAAGGAAACAAACAAAATATTGTACAAGACTATATACTTTTTATCATTTTTCGACTCATAGCGATCACTCAAGGACTTCGGAAAGGAGCTTATGTAATCTCTAATACAGGAATGCTCGTTTATTTAATGAGCAATGAGAAAGATCTAAAGGAATTATAAATGATATATATATATATATATATATGTGGGGGGGGGTGCATCCCTTCAGTAAATAAGCATAACGATACAACAAATATAGAGTAAAAACGACAATAAAAATTCGGGTTTGCTAGAATTTTAACTGTAAATCAGTAATTACAATTTGTTTGTTTTAAAGCAAAACCACATCGGACTATCTGCTGTGTCCACCGCGGAGAATCGAATCACGGATTTTAGCTTTGTAAGTTCGTAGACTTACCGCTGTCCCAACATGGGACCAGCAGTTGCAGAAAGCATTTGTTTGTGTTATAAAAGAAAAACGTATATTAGATAACTACTAAGTTAATTGTTTGTTTGTTTGAAGTTAAGCACAAAGCTACACAATGGGCTATCTGTACCGAAACCCGGTTTCTTGCGTTGTAAGTCCGCAGACACTAAGTTAAAAAAAAACATTGATTACTGGATAAGGAAAGGGTAAGTATAAAAGTATAAATCAAATGTAAATCAACTTTTCAGATCTCTCATGTCATGCACAATCCGAAAGAGGAATGATTGAGTTTGGACTTTATTCTTTGATTTTGTTTTTATTCTGAGCTTGACATTTTTCGTCGTGTCTGTATTCTTTGTCTGGTTAAAGCTTTACCAATCTGATGAGAGCATTATTTAAATACATAAAATAAAAGCTTTTTTTATAGGAAGGAAAAGAAACGTATAGGTTGTTACACCTTGACTTAAAGTTTTGTTAAACCCGAACTAAATATTGCTGTTAAGCATGC
>NW_013665978.1:535199-543009 GCF_000517525.1 Limulus polyphemus | reverse complement strand
GTTTGGTATGACGGGAATTCGAACCCGCGACCCTCAGATTGCGAGTCGAGTGCCATAACCACCTGGCTATGCCGTGCCTATTAGCTATGAGATATTATACTACTTCTTGATTAACAACCAAATAATTGAAGTCGTAAATCCTGTACGTGAAGTTTAATACCACAGAACTCCAAATCATTACTTTCAATAGGATGCAAGCTATTTTAATAAAAAATATTAAGACATTCTCAGTTAGTTATAGGCTGTGGTATTAAAAAAACATACGGGACTTTATGCAACATAAAACTAAAATACACACGCCTAAAACAATCATTAACATTCTTCTCTCAGCCAAACGTACAGCGCTAATCTCGCCACACGTCACTTCCGTTCTTGAGAGTGCAGCGTGATTTTGTATTAACTTTATAACCACAAATCTATGTCTTCTAACATATACAGAGCTGTCGAGTTTTATTAAAGTTAATGTTCTGCCTTAAAATGTAATTCACGAGATGATTTGTAATATTCATTACCTGCATTTCGTATAAATGACGTTTTAAATGTATTCCCTTGTCTTTAGATATCCCACTTTTAAGATTCAGAGGACCTTTTGCTAAACTGTTTCCCTTCAATACATTTTAACGGGTTTAATACTATATGGGAGACTTAGTCATGCTACTTTTTTTATTATTACTGGGGCCGGGCAAGGCCTTGTAGTTCGCCTAGACTGTAAATCCGAGGATTTATGGTTTGGGTCTCATTTTTTGCAAAATAAAAAAAAAATGCACTCCGATCTTTTGGGGCCGTGGATACGTTATAAAAAATGGCTATCAAATCCTAGTGTTCGATCAGACAAGAAAATCCAAAAGTTGGTAGTGAGCCTATTGACTAGTGCCTTCCCTGTACCACTTCAAAGTTAGAAACTTCCATGCGCAGGTAGACCTAACTATAACAACCAATCAGGTATGAAAAGGCTTAGTCTTTATTTTTACATTTTAAGGTGGGTCATTATAGGATATTAAGCCTTTAAATGTAATTGTTCTCATAATGAGTTGGTTTAGAATATAATACAAACTACATTTCACCTTAATCACAATGAATTGGGTAATATTTAAAGCAGAACAACCGAAAAGTTACTTTATCTGGACAATATCATACTTTCAAGGCGTCCCAGTAACAAATGACAACAAATTCATTTCTTATTTTGTTGTAAAGAGCTTAAAACATCAAAAACGAGTTCTTACTTTTCACTTTAATTATAATGTGTTACTTAAAACAACATTATACTTTTAACTCGTAGAATATTGGCTTTCAACTAATCGAATCTGTTCCAGAATATCGTTCGTTAATTCGTGAAATCTGTGCCAGAATATTGTTCTTTAATTCGTGAATTCTGCGCCAGGATATCGTTATTTAACTCATGAAATATGTGTCAGGATATTGTTCTTTAATTCATAAAATCTGCGTCAGTATATCGTTCTTTAATTCATGAAATCAGTGCCAGAATATCGTTCTTTAATTCATGAAATCTGTTCCAGAATATCGTTCGTTAATTCGTGAAATCTGAGCCAGAATATTGTTCTTTAATTCGTGAATTCTGTGCCAGGATATCGTTATTTAACTCGTGAAATCTGTGTCAGAATATTGTTCTTTAATTCATAAAATCTGTGCCAGAATATTGTTCTTTAATTCATAAAATCTGTCAGAATATTGTTCTTTAATTCATAAAATCTGTGCCAGAATATTGTTCTTTAATTCATAAAATCTGTGTAAGATTATTGTTCTTTAATTCATAAAATCTGTGTAAGATTATTGTTCTTTAATTCATAAAATCTGTGCCAGAATATTGTTCTTCAACTCATCAAAACTATTGTACCAGATTACTAGATTTTACTTGTTTTGCTGATATCCATACGATTCATCTCGTTCGAAAGTGACAGACACATTAAAAAGAGAACTAATTTATGCAAAGTATTCTATAATTGTTGCTTGTTATTGCTTGCAACTTTCGATCCAAAGCGGTTAACTTCATTTTAAGAAAGGATAATGATGTTCCTACTTATTGATCTATAACTGTTTATACAGCATTATGCATGGAGAAGATACGTAAATTGACCAAACAGATAAGACTCGAATGTTTGTCACTTACAGTATTGAAACATAAAGAAAGGTTCTTATTACTCTGGAATCTAAACTTATCCAGCCAACAAGGAGCAATTAAAGACCACTTTAATATTTACAAACAAGTCCGATAAAAGACTCCAATGCACGTTAGAGCAACGAGGTTGGTTCTAAACGCAAATAATCGGTTTTCGATAGAATTTCTGCAGATGTTCATATACATAATCTCTATTTCTTTCAGCTTTGCACCATTGAAAAACCAAAACTTTAATACTCTAGAATACGTTCAATACATTTCATTTGCATTCAGTTCTATATTTAATCATCGTTTTGAGATAGAAATTCTGTAAACAAATATAACTAGACTGCATTTCATCAACTTCTCTTTTGATCCCTGTAAACTTCATTTGTTTCTTCTCGTCATTTCTATTTGCTACTTGAATTGCACTTAACTAGGAATTATTTTGATATAACGCTGTTTAAGGGAGAGCATGTAGTCTAATTATTGCACACATTTTTATACCATAATAATGAAAACTAAATAAAAATAAAAATAAATTAGGTCTTGCTCAAATAATAAACAAAGCTGCCCAAAGGACTATCTGTTCTAGACTGACCTTCGAGATAGAGCCTCGAATTTTAGCGTTATAAATCAGAATAGAGAGTTTATCGCATCTTATTTCAACGATTTAAATAAAATAATACAGTGGTGGTTCGCTGCACATGCGTGCCGTACAGTCACGGGCGACATGTTTATCACCTATATATTTGGCCCAAAGCGTATTATGCAATGCTGCCACGGTTTATGTTATAGTCTTTCTTAAGAAAAATATTCATGCCGCGAGATTGTTAAGCGATGAAGAACCAAGGATGTAACACTTCATTAAAAGGTGAGCCTTCATCACTCTTCACGGAAAGGTGAAAACTCGTCCAACAGTGTTTAGCATAGAAGTGGATCGTGAAACCACCCCCCACTTCGGACCAATGCACTTATTTGCGAAGTGAAAAGTGCTCCACCCACCTACCCCCCATTGCGTAGCTATGCGCTAAAACAAGCAAGCGAAATACTTATGTTTATAGAATATAATTATTAAGATAGGCAATTTATTTGTTTTTTCTACATATAATTCCGTACGTTTAATTACGGGCGAATCTAAAAGAAAAAAACCCAAAGGATTTTACTTTTAATAAGAAATATTGAATTGATATATGAAAACAAACATTGCTGTTGTTTTATTTTACAAAAATATTTGAGGTGTTTAATATAAATGTGCACATTAACCTTAGACGTTTTATTCGTGTTCTCCCAATTACTTGTTCGCCTAGGTGAAAAACCAATACTAAATCAGTTAAACAACTTTAGGGTAACTGGCAGTTTATGGTTTAATTTAGATCTTGTATTTCATTTAGAGTTGGCGCTCCATTCTTTCTATATCGGGAGCTTCCCTCTGGCGAGTAAAATCGACTAGTGACAAGCGAAGAAAATCTATAAACGAACCAGTTTGTTGTGAGGGGCTGAAAGCATCTCAGGCGCTAAAATCTAGAACGACGCAATAAAAATATGAAACCCCACTTAGAATAATCAGATAATGTGTATCCGTCCTTCTTTTAATTTTCTTTTTTACTTCCGGTAAGAAAATGGGCTTCATAACGTACCGTATCAGGAACTGGAAATAGGATTAGGCTCTGTTTAGTGAAACAAGTAGAAAGTCCTCAATAATTAAGCTATGAATACACTTTTTTAACATTTCTATCAGAATGAATTTCAAAGTAATACCTCATTCCCAGATGGTTCGACTTCGTTAAATCTCCCACTAAGAATAGTTGGTCCACTCTCTTACTGGGGGCCCGGCATGACCAGGTGGTTAGGGCGCTCGGCTCGCAATCTTCGGGTCGCGGGTTCGAATCCCAGTCACACCAAACATGCTCGCCCTTTCAGCCGTGTGGGTGTTATAATGTGACGGTCAATCCCATTATTCGTTGGTAAAAGAGTAGCCCAAGAGTTGGCGGTGGGTGGTGATGACTAGCTGCCTTCCCTCTAGTCTTACATTGATAAATCAGGGACGGCTAGCGTAGATAGCCCTCGTGTAGCTTTGCGCGAAATTCAAAACAAACAAACTATAACTAGGAAAATTTGCCTACACTAGTCTTACGCTTTTTGTCGATACTTCCAACTCTTTAGTTTTCTAATGGCACGTTTCGTTTCGTAACTGAACGTTTCTTGAAGGATCGAATGGACTGATAAGCTTTAATATTCAGTAATTGTGGAGTTTCAAATGGCACAGCACATACCAAACACAGGTAGTTGTTCTTCCCTTCTCTATTTAGTAACTATTTAAAGTAATGTGTGAATAAATATTTTTATATGTATATTTGGATCGGGTGTGACCTAGTGGTTAGCGAATCAGAGGATCCGTGGTTGGCGTCTCGTTGCTGTTCAATCGCGTTCCGCACTTTGGGGCCTGCGTGCCAAATTCTACTGTTCAATTAGAGTAGTCCAAGAGTTGGCGTTGTTGGTTAGCTGCCTTCCCTCTAGTCTATCACAGATAGCACTTGTGTAGCTTTGCGTGAACATCCAAAACAAACTTTTTTCATATTAAATTGCCGATAGATTGGGAGATGTACAACTATTATGAACAAGTCAAATTATGAGCAATTTTTGACATACTCATTCAAGCTGGAAAGGTCTAATAATGGAGCAATGTATACAAACATTTGTGTAATGTGTTCTATTTCTAGAAATTGAATCAATTTAATTGGATTCCTTGTAACATTAACTAAAATTGGTAAAAACAAAAACATTGATGAAGTTTTTTTCAGCAGGCTACAATTTACTCTTGTTTGAAATATGACGATTATTGGACACCAGCTAACTTAACATTCCGTGACGTAGAGTTACATAGTTTACGCTTTCGCATCTGTTTAATGACATCTGACGGGCTTATCAGAATAATTTGTCTAAATAATTCACGTATTTGTAACTTAAGTTTACTAGCAATACGTAGAACTTAAAATACCACAACTGTCACCATTCGAACAATGCTACTTCACAGACAAAAATGTTCCAACATAACATTGTTTGAGTTATGCTTACCAGAAATAGAATACTACAGTGTAAATCGCTTCCAACTGTTACTTGATAAGCTGGACAAACACAGTTTTCAATTTGTATGTGATAACCTCGTCAAACACAGCTTTCAACTGATACTTGACAATCTCGACAGATTTAATAATAAAATACTGTTTAAGTTAAACAATCAAACAACGCGTATGGCTGTCAATAGTGGCAAATTAGGCTTAAAATCAGTTGAAAATTCTTAAGTACGTAACTGCTCTTAATAAATAAGATTGTTATGGTTTCTCCAAGCGTTACTACAGATGTTTCCTGTTTACGGCAGAAAACAACGTTAACACCTAAATGACCGCATAGTGCAATCTTATTTTCACATGTTTTACATGATTCACATTAAAATTTGCACAATTCTAATTCTTTCGTAATTGGAAATGTTTAACATGAACCGCATCATATACGCGCGTGGGTTAAACTATCATATTAGAGTATCCTTATGGTGCAAGTGTTGGCGTCCCGAATTTTGAACTAATGAAAACAATGAAAGACAGCCAACCAGCAGCATCCGCCGCCACAAGGGCTTTCTCCGTCTCTTTGATCAAATAAATGGGTTGACCATCACTTTCGTGATGTGCCCACAGCACGTTCAGTGACATCTCGTCTCGAACCTTGGAACCATGATGTTATTAATAAATTGTTATGGGGGACAACAACTATAAATAACAACAAGGTGATCAAGCCAGTGGGAATATATATATACTATTTTTGTTACAATTGATTCTTATTCAAATGGAAAACTTTCCTTTACTACACATATCTACTTTTAGGAAGAATTCGACTGATGGCATACAGGGCTTGTTGTATCTTTCCTTATCGTCTTTTTTTATTACTATTGATCGTCAGAAGTGTTAATCTACTGATAACTCTACTGTCGAAGGGTGTTTGAAATACTGCCAAAATGATATCGTAGCATATAGTGTTGGATGTGAGGGCTATCTTCGAATATTACGCATCTGACTCTTTATAAGCTATGTAACAATCTTCTAAAGCCACCGTGAGTCTGCCTTGATTTAAGTATACGGTACAAAGCAAGACTGTTACAGCTGTTGATGTCGTTAAAGTGTTTCTTTAAACTGGAAGTTTCTAGTTCTACCGTAGGGAGTTTATGGAAAGTAGAAAAATTTCTCGACTCAATATTCCTAGGTGGCCTTATGAACAACCTCAAAAAACAAAACCTAAGTTTGTTGAAAAGTGGAATATCACTCAGAGAGCCATCAACAGAGTTAGGTGAGCTTAGAACGAAGCTCAACGCTACTACAAATATCAATGTTTTTGTAATAAATGTAGACCGGGATATTTTTCAAAATGGTACACATCCCCGAGTTAAAATAAAAGAAATCGATAGAAATCATTATGTTTTATACAGTCCCATGGGTAGTGTCTGATGGGTTTTCAAGATTTCCATGACTTCAAATAACTTAAATCGGGAAGTAAAACCTTCATATTCTTTAGCACAACCATGTTGTTTATTAATCGATAGTTTTATCTATCCTGGATTGGGCGTGGCTTATTAGTCAGTTTGCCCGGACTGTGGACCTAATTTTGAGCTGATAGACTACACGGAAGACAGATACTCAACAATTCCCATCGCCATTGATTGGGATACTCAAATCGTTAAGTGGGATTTAACCGTTGCTATTATAATGCACCCATGGTCCCAAAATTCGGAGCGCGATTTTGAGGCAACAGAACGCGAACCATGGACCCTCGAATTCACAGTCTGTCAAGCTAATCATTAGACCCCGCTCGTGAGGCAATGTTTTACAATTCCTGCTCATCGGGAGTCTGCATCAGCACCTAACTATTGATCTTAAACCACACTATCTTTGAACAGTATTGCAACAAACGAGAATGTCTGAAAACAGTCTTCACTTTACTAATGGGGCTTCTCGATATCTAGGTGGAGCAGAAATGAAATAATATAAAAGCGTGCATTGTTCTTTAACTTTCTACCGTCTTTCCACTTATAAACTCTATAAATTCAGCACCGGGAATCAATTGATGTTTTTATTTAATGGGGTTAGTTCATGCTATGAAAAATATTTTGTTTCTTGAAAACTCGAAACGTGTTTTAAGTTTTCCCAAGAGAATCGGCGGGTTCTTTTGTATGTATGTGAGTTCATGTTCGTGAAAATAATAATAATCTCTAGCTCTAGCTTACAAACTTGAAACAAATTTAGTGAAGCGTTGAATGTTGCCTCAAAACTAGTTGTTTAGGTTTTGATAAAATTAGATCCTGAAACGAACATCACAGCCAAGGTCAACGACCTTAGTTATAACAGTAGTCTGTGAAGCTTTAAGAAGTGGTCCATAACCTTGAACTTAATAGGATAGAAGAAAGAAAACTGTAGACAGCTTTCATTCTATTCGTCATATGATTTAGAACATGGTCTATAAACGTTATGGAAGGCCAGTTCAGCCCTGTTGAGTACCCTCTTTAAGTTTAGGTTAATTAAATAATTACAAACAAATTCTAACCTTTCTGAATATGTATTGCAATATTAATTTTGCTTCGTTCGAAAGAATGAAACTAGTTAGCAACACAAAAATCAAAGAATAAATGTCACTGTTTTTTGTTTG
>NW_013665978.1:524375-534911 GCF_000517525.1 Limulus polyphemus | reverse complement strand
CCTCATCACCGTATATTTAAGTTAAGACAACACACTCATTTCTTGATCAAAGTTGTATTTTCAAGTTAGCTCAATATGTAGTTAACCTTACAAAGTAATAATTAAAAAATATTAATTCAATCAAAATGAAAAACAGCAAACTTAAACATAATATTGTCCAAATTCAGTCATATTTTAGAACTGGTAAGCTTTTCAAATTACTATCTAATTATTTAATAATATTCACTATCAATGGCCTTGGTATATTTAAATAAGGCACCTTTTTGTTGTTTGTTTATTTTCGCACTAGGCTACTCGAGGAATATCTACTCTAGCCGTCCCTAATTTTGAAGTAGTAGACTAGAGGGAAGGCAGCTAGTCAACACCAGCCACCGCCAACTCGTGTGATGCTCTAACAGAATAGCGGGATTTGACCGCCACTCATATAACGCACCCATATCCCCAAAGTGCGGAGTGTGATATTTCTTTGGGTGATAACAAGTCGCGAATCAAGGAACCTTGAATCAACAGTCCAGCACACTAAGCCATGCTCCGCCACTATTCGATAAAACACTCGGACATCAAAACAAAATATGTTGAAATAAAATGAAAAACTTTTACAGTTTTAAAATGTAGGTCCGTAGCTTGGCCCAGTAATCAAAATGACGGACTGCGGATCGTAGGGCCCATAGTTCAAGGCGAGATGTTATTGCTGAACACGATTTGTACTTTCAGATGTGGATGCATTAAAAGAATGGCAGTCATTCCTGTTATTTGGTTCCAGGAGCTGGAAAATGCCCTCCTGGCGGTGTTTGCTGCTGACTGAGTGACCTCCCTCTGATAAGTAGTTCAAACTGTTAACTGCTATACCTGAACCCCAGGGACTTCTAAACTGGCCGTTTAGCTCATGTCTACATAAAGTGCTATTCGGGTTGAAAATATAAATTCCAATATTTAGTTTTAAACGTACTCCAAATATTTTGTTTCTTATAGTTTTTTAATGAATCTTACTATTGCTTCCTATTAAAATCAAGATACATTTTATTTTACATTTACATCGGTTAACTGTATCAGTTAATCTTACTTAGCACGGTTGAATTTTATCAATTATTCTTGTCAGAAAATCATTAATCTTTCTTTATTTTTACTCAAACCACTTCACCAATAAATCACTGATCTTTAAATTCATATTAGTTATTACCTTTCTACAATGACAAATATATTTACCAAATCTTCTTACGAGAAAGTCACCAATCAGATGTCCACAAGTAACCTTTATTAACGTTTCTTTTCTTAATCTTTACTGATCTCTGATTTTCATTAACAAATCGTATTAACAGTGTTTACCAATAATCTCGCGTATGGAAGCACCTTATGCTAATATAATAGTAACGTGACAGACTACGATTTATGAGCATTTGTTTGTTTGTTTGGAATTAAGCACAACGCTACACAATGGGCTATCTGTGCTCTGCCCACCACGGGTATCGAAACCAGGTTTCTAGCGTTGTAAGTCCGCAGACATGCCGCTGTACCAATGGGAGGCATTTATAAGCATAATGGAGTGGTTTTATATTGGGGTAATATACTACATACCCGGTAATAGCTGAGGCAAAAAAAATTATAAGCCTAACTAACACTTTAGTCAGACAGTATTTCTAATGTACATAAACAAAACTGTACAAACACAACAGTTTGGTTTGTTTGATTTGAATTACGCAAAAAGCTACTCGAGGGCTATCTGCGCTAGCCGTCCCTAATTTGGTAGTGATAGACTAGAGGGGAGGAAGCTAGTCATCACCACCCATTATAACGCCCCCATGGCTGAAACGGCGAGCATGTTCGGTGACGGAGATTCGAACTAACAACCAGGCCACGCCAGTTCACAACAAAGAAAATCATCACCAGACTTTGATATCACATTCATCTTATTCACGGTGGTTTTTATCAACCCACCTCATTAAAAAAACACTGTTCTTGTTAGTATTTGTACGCTAAGAACAATTAATGAAATAATCAGGATCTATGTTTACACTTGGAGATCCCACGTGCCAACGAATCTCTTATTTTTTCATAAAACTAAGTTTGCTGGTACATAGAATTAATTGTATTTGACTTGCAGTGACATTATATGTAAATTCTTAGCAATAGGGGCTACTTTTTGGTATAAACTGCCAGAAATTACCAGAGCTTCATGATAGCAACTTGTAAACTTTCTTACACGAGAAACATTACCTGTTAGGAAAAATAACCCAGAATTCAAATTAGATATACTTTTTTTTAAAGAAACGTCAATTATCTATTTATTTAATCACATTTGTTTATGAATTATTAATTTTTGATAGGCTCCCGGTGACTCAGTGATAAGTCTCGCAGCTTACAAAGCTTAAATTCAGGTTTCGATATCAGCAGTGGGCAAAGCACAGATAGCCCCATTGTATAGCTTTGTGTTTAATTATAAATATCAAGTTTTGGTATACATATTCTAAAACTTCACAAACATACCCTTGGAGAGCAACTTATTTAATCACTTACAGTACATTGTGATATAGTGTTTTTTTAGTTGTTCAAGTTTGTTTGTTTTTTTGTTTTTGTACTTCTAACATTTATTCTTTTCAGGAACGTTATGAATTTGACGATAAAAGTCTGCTTTTTTCGCATTACAGGAGCGTTAGACGACAAAGACATAAACCCGGGTGTTTAAAGCTCGGCCTCGTCAAAAATATTGTACAGTAGGAACTTGTCATATGCATCATTAACTTCTTAAATATTTAGAAAATAGGATAATGTGTTATATTTCAACTGTAATGCCTTATCACTATATAAAACACTTTGTAATTAAAAATGTGAAATCACGTTTTCTTATCACTAACTTCGCAATTTCAACTGGCCGGGGCTGTTGGAACAGTAAACCCAGCAACGCTTAAGAGTTTAAAACCAAAACCTATTCCTAGCAGCTTCTATAACATTAAATACGAATTGTTTCCATTGGCAGTCAAATGTAGACTTACAAATAAGCTTAAGAAACCTACTCACCCTCTGTTCTAAAGTCGAACTACTCAAACAAAGAATCGAGTTTCAAACGAATTCTCTGTGCTGCGAAACTAAGCACTGACTACAGCTGCCACACGCGTGAAATAACATCAACAACCGTCAGTCACGTGATCAAGTATTCTTACTGAAGCGCGATTTTCGGCCTGCTCCCTTGCAGCGCTCTCTGCTGGGGACGCTCAACACCAGAAAGTTCAGCACTGGGAGGTCCTGTCTTATTTTTGTTTTACCTGATATAACGTATTAATATTTGCTTCATAAATATGGGTTTCTTATATTTTATACCTCTTTTTCAGTGTGAATAATATTTCAAGAAGTGTAAAATCAGTGGTTCTTTATTGTAAACGATATTTCTTCTTTAGTGAAAAGCCAGATTGAAACTTGTCTGTCAATGTCTGATCAGTTAAAGCAGAAATCATTATCTGATCAACAGACTGTGGTGGTGGATAAGTAAATTAAAATACATACTTAAATAGAAATACTTGTTTTTAGTAAACTCAGAATGGCCAGGACATAACTTTACAATTACGTCATATAGATACAACAAACAAATGGAAAAATCAAAACGAATATTGCTAGGGTTGAAAAAATATTACTGCTGAGTCTTACTGTATTGATGGAATTTTAATTGGCTACTGTAGATGACTTACAATTGGTAGAAATTGCAAAAGGTGGCATAAAACAACTTTATAACAAAAGAACTCTGAATGTAACATAATTTTTAATACATACATTTTTATTATGGAATTAAATGTTGATTTTTTACTTGACTTTGCGATGCTTTTGAGACCTAAACTAGAGCTATTTGCCATAAGAAAAACTTATGTTCGTTAAGAATACATTATGCCTAATAATTAATTCAAAAAGTACAATAACAGCAACTTTTACAGTACTTATTTATTATTCAGCTCAATAGATTCCTCACTAAACATTGGTTATAGCTGATAGTTCTCATATACGCTTTCTCACTATATTTTCTAACTTATATATTAACAAATGCTGAAAATATTTGTGTTTGTTTTTGTTGTTTTTTCATATCATTTACTTGCAAACTTATATCAATCATTTTCATAAAATATTCAAACACTTTGCAAAATTCCCATGAATAGTCATCTAGGAAAATCTTGTAGCAATATGTTTATAATTTTCTTCGCGAAGTAAAAAATATAAGTATATAATTTTACTGATACAAAAATGTTTAATTCGACAATATAAAATTTTCTTCTTACAAGAGATATTTTATAAACTCCTTTGTTTTAAGGCTGCTTCCTTCTTATATTATTCAGTATTCCAGAGCCATTAGAATCATTCAATTGTAAATGCATAATTCATTCTTAAGTTTATGAAAATTGTCATATTAGTTACAATATAACACAGCGTGACTCGAGCATAGTCTAATAGTTCGGGTATTGGACTGGGGATCGAGGGTCTCGGATTGGATGCGTGATGCTAAAAATACACTTTCCAATGACAGCTATGTATATGTTATAAGAGTGACAATCAGCCCTGTATTCGCTTCAGGTGTCCGATGCTGTCGACTGGTGGCGTTCCTTCTGTTCCGTGATTCAAACTGGTGGCGGCTGTACCTGAACCAGGAGAGTATCTGTACCTAGCCATTTAGCTCTTTGGGTGGTTAAGCGTTCAGGTGAACGAAAAAAAACAGTTACGTGGTCTAAAATGAGAAAAAGTTGTTTTTCTAAAGAAATTTGTTCAGTATTATGTTGGATTCATTTTAATTTTCTGTGCATTATTTTGTACGCTTAAAGACCGTTGAAAAAAATACAGCACAATTAACAACATTTAAAGTCGATAAAACGAAATAAAGAGCTTTTAATTGTACAAAGAGAGTAGAATTACAAATTCTAGATTCCTGAACTAAACCTAATGGGAGAATTCTAGGTCTATCACGAACCATGGTGGAGTTTCATAATAGTTATCGCTCATTTCTTCTTCTTTATTATTATTTAATATTGTTACGCCAGCCTGCAGCAAAAATGGCTGTGAGTGTTGTAATAAAACCTGGGCAGTATTAAAAAGCATCATTGCCCATTGTGTAGAGTAGTTTTTAAGTTTTACAACCTACCAAATAACGGTGATTGTAAAACCGTTGACACCCAATCGTTTTAATGTAGTCTGTGGTTTATATGGAGCCTCATAATCTACTACATGCATACGTATGTATCTGCGTGCAGGCTGTGGATGTAATTTAATGTCTGTATGGCAGGCATGACACATGTACTATAGCGATTATGGACTTATTGTTGCAACTGTATTGATATCGTGTATCATTTGTATATGTATAGTGTTCCTGCTCTTTCGGACACGACGCTGCTGACAGGATCACAGATTTTTTACCACTGCAGGATCGATTTCAGCCATGTTACACAAACGTCTAAAACGTTATACAAACGTCTAGGCTGTCTGCCACAACAGAAATCTTTAAGACGTAGTTTAAAAAAATAGCACCAAGTCCAGTTTCGAGCATCGGATCGGCAATCACGGTGATGGCTGATGGTAAGCGTCCAATTATAGCCAACACTGCGTGATTGCGAATCTTACAGATACTGCTAATAGATTATCCATTCTTGAAGCTGACTATAAAAAGTGGTCAGAGTCGTACAAGCAGATGATAATTTTAAGCTAAAGTGAGGCAGAAATTTTGTAGCCATATATTTTCTATTTACAAAATATTTATTTTCATATAAAGTATGCAGCAGCGACAGCCCACCAGAATTAAGGGTCGTCACAGTGGAAGATGATCGTATAAGTGTCACGATCCAAACTCCATCAAAAATGGAGGAGGGAAAGGTATATTAATATAATCAATTCATAATTGTTAATTAACACGTGTTCGATCTTGTAGAATGTGCAGAATGTCACTGTAAGAGGAAATCCGGCCAGTTGCAGCAAAACTGTTACTATAGCCAGCGGAGAGGAGGAGGAAGAAATACAACAACTATAGAAAATATTAGAAATGTCTATTTATATAGACATCCTATTATATTATGACACAGTGTATTATATTTGCATTGAATATATATGCATGCATCTATACAACTTAAAACATTCATATGGCTATCTATATGTACGGCTTTACAACTTAAAAACTATAAATCCTGCATTTATACATATAGATATAAATATGAGCCAACATGCGTTGCATGTACATGCATGTATAAAACTCATGGATTACAAAATCCACTCCATGCATCATTCCAGTATAGTTCAAAAGTCCTTCCAATCCAGTGTTTACAGACTCCCTATATAGCTACAGGGTATAAATACATTAGCTATATATATAACATGTGGTATGTTGATCACCATACATCAAAGTGATCATATATGCAGTACCACTATTAATGATAACATTGTAGCAATAATCATCCAATCTGCATGACGCCAATTCAAAGATTGTCATTGTTTCATGAAACATTGAATTGAACTATTTCAACTAAGAAAGTATTACTATTATACATATTTATGATTATGATGGACATAAAAACTAAAGAAAGAGTATTATTAAAAATTGTTAATTTAAAAAGGAGGAATAGGGATCTTCAAAAATTACAGAAACAAGAAAATGCAATCACAAAAAAAGTAAAAAAACAAGTTTGAGGTTTGAGACATAGTATTGACATTGTTTCTTCAAGCTATAAATCCCTATTTTGACTCCATGTCTAAAACCTGTAATATTTAGGAGAGTCAAAATAGGTATTTGTAGCTTGAGAAAATAAAGTTAACATTATGTCTCAAACCTTACGCTTTTCTGTTTACTTTTTTTTTCTTGCGATTGCATTTTCACTTTAAGCTACCTATCTTGTTTCTGTATTTTTTGAAGATCCCTATTCCACCTTTTTAAAATTAACAATTTTTAATTATCCTGTATTAAAGAAGTTTTACTATATTGAATTGTGCTCCAGTGCGTCAGCGGTAAGTTAATAGACTTACAATTCTAAAATATGGGTTCGTTTCTCCCACTGTGGATAAAACGTAGATAGCTAACTATATAGCTTTGTGCTTTAAATAAAGAAAAGCCAGTTATAATTAGACAATTATATCAATTTCTCAGATGTGTTCAATCATACAAATTTCAACTTTTTAGACTTTGTACTTCCAAGAAAGGTCACTCAGGTAAAATCTAAGTACTGACGCAGATATATATATATATATATATCATAATAAAAAATAAAAAACAATATGTCAATAATAAATTCCAATTCGTCCATTTTTGTTACTTGGTAATTTTTCCAGAGATTAGAATCATCAGGGCGTGGCAGCATCCCGAACGGGTTTTATCAAGTAACCATTAGTTATTCAAACATATATATTATACCATTAAACTTTTAAAAACTATCTTAAAAAAATCATAGAGATAGTACAATTCAAAAACTACATTACGGGCGTGCCTAGTGGTTAGCGTGTCGGACTGTGAATCTAAGAGTTCACTCCACAGTTCGCATATTGTTGTCGCAAAAACGCGTTCCATACTTTGAGTGACTATTAAATCCCACCATACGATTAGAGTAGCCCAGCAGTTGACGGTGGGTGCTGTCGATCAAGTGTTTTCCCTTTAGTCTGTCATCTTAAAATTACGAACGGCTAGCGCAAAGCCCATGTGTAGTTTTGCGCGATTTTTCGAAAACAAACAATCAAACAAATATTAGTACAAAATCGACACTGTTAAAGAAAAAGTCTGTTGGCTAGAACATAGTTTATGTAAAAAGTATACAATTTAGTTCCTAATAATGCGAATAACCAGAAAAATCATAATTTCTTTTAAAACTTATTATGTTATTTAAACGCACCAGAATTTCAGATAAATATGACATAAAAATATTCTATATGTAAGAAAGAATCTCTTTATTCACTTCGAATCTATGATCCGGATAAATAATTAATAGACCTTGTTTGTCAAACCTCAATCATTTATTGTAAAAGTCAGGTCAAAACAAATAACACTAAACACAACTGAGAAAATAATCATTTGCCTAAATTATCTGACTGCAATAATTGTGAATCTCTTATCAAAGAACACGTCACATATCACAAGAACAGGTACATGTTTAACTTATAAAAAATACAAACTCCCTTATGATTGGTTTGAATTCTGCGCAAAGCTACACGAGGGTTATCTGCACTAGTCGTCTCTAATTTAGCAGTGATAGACTAGAGGGAAAGAAGCTAGTCATCATCACCCACCGCCAACTCTTGGGCTAGTTTTTGAACAACGAATAGTGGGATTGACCATCACATTATAACGTCCCCACAGCTGAATGAACGGGCGATCATGTTTGATGGGACGCGCACCCCAGCTTGCGAGTTGAGCGCCCTAAGCATCTGGCCATGCCAGGCCTACTTCTTTACGATTAGCTAAGAACACTTTGTGAACTAGCCTGAATAATCCATTCGTTAGATTCTATATATCTCAGTTTGCTGATCGATCGTGGTGAGACGAGTCAGTAGAGGACACTGAATCATCTGATTTACTTTTAATCAAGCTACATCACAAATTTTCAATAAGCCGTTTCTTCTTTATATATATAACGACTTTTTTTTAATGAGGCTATCATTTTTTTACAACACGCTGTTTATGAAAGTATTAGGTATTTCTTCCAGGAACATGATTGAGTAAATCTTATTTTAGTTTCTTAGAAAAGCAGTATTTATTTTGTTCCTTAATTGTAGCACATCACACGTTAATTTTAAGTTCACTAATTTACTGGTGTGTAATTAAAAAATTGAGAAACAAGCTGTGCTTACAACATTATGAAGGAAATAATATGAATAACAAGGAGTAATTATAACTGTAGATTGAAAACGTTCGAGAAGTAAAGTTACTGGAAATTAAAATCCCTACAGTAAAGTCTGGAAAATATTCGGAGTAACTAATTTTACAAGAACAAACTGCTATTGAAAATATACGTAGACTTCCATTTCAATACCAAGGTATTAAAAATATGTTTAAAGAATCTCTACGGATATCATTACAAAAACAAACGTTAGGCCTGAGCTTAAAAGAAATAAGTTTTGGTTTGTAATATGCTATTTTTGAAATATATATAAATCTCTTTAACATATTACCATCATTATCAAATATTCAATTACGAATCTCCAACCCTCAGCAAAAAAACAAACACACAGAAACGATATTACTACATGATATTTTTTTCTATTTCAGAACTTCACTAAATATGTTAATATATTTTTGTGTGTGTGACTTAAGTTAATAATATCTAAACAACAACCTAATTTGCATTTCTGCATAATTTAATTAACGGCTCCCAAGTTAATATTTTCAGTTTTTTCTAGTTTTGAATTCAACATTCAGAATGTTTATTTGTTTCTTCTACAAAAAGTCAAAAGCTGTTGAACAGTTTTTAATGAAAGAAGAAAAATAGATGAAGTATTGGTTAAAAATTGCTCTTAATGTTCTAAGTTGTATTTGCTGTTCGCTGAATACAAGCCTGTTTTTTTTTTCGAGAGTTTTTTGAATAATGCTCAATCAAGCGCTATTATTTCTCAGCAAAGTATGTCTAAGTACTTTTACGAGTTGGTGCTTTTCATCAAAATTTATTTATAGTGCTGACATAGAATGATAAATCAAACTGACGTACTATCTTATTTTCTCCCCTACGATAGTTTCTCTACCAGTTATGTATAATCTATTATGATAATAGTGTAGCTCAAAAAGAAAATTAACGACTTACTTTCTGGTGAACACAATAGTCACAATTTGATGTTAACCAGCCACGTTCTTTCAAGATTTTTTCATCGTCGAAACTATTCTGCATAATCACCAAGGTCAAAGTATAGAGAAAGTTATGATATCAACGTACTTATATCAAATCTATAACTATATTTCAATACATGTCGCTTATGAAGCTGGTTCCAGCCTTCCCAAGATGCTCCGCTGTGAAGACCAGGAATTCACTGTCGAATGGGTTATTCCATAGAGAAATCTAAGATAATAAATGTCATAGTAAATAATATGGAAAAATTATTGTTGGGGAAATAAACCCCTTTTCCAATGTTTAATTTTCGAATACTAGCTTTATTTTAACGGAGACATATCTTCGAATTGTGACTGGAATCTTTTCATAGTTTTACACAACACTTTAACGTGAAGTTCTCCAATTTTTTCTGTCTGTACCTTGACTCATTTCAACTTTCAAGTTCAACAGCATGAGACCTATGGTTCAGTTCCAGAATTGGTTAAACAAAAAAGATAAGAACCTGTAGTGTAATGGGTGACTGTGTTGAATGCGGGTTTATTTTATATGAGCAATAATTTTCGATCATTTACAAATTACATAAATTTAAGATATTGTTTACCTTTTTTTCAGGAGATACATGGCCCTTTCAATAGTTGTATTGGAGTATATAATACTGTTACGTCTCTGTTCGTTAGTTAATTTTCCGTAAATTCGTTCCGACGAAACTTCAGCGATACAAGTCCTTTATTTAAATAAAACTGGTTTATTCTTTCCGAATACAACTTTACGATAC